>NW_026777892.1:0-76951 GCF_028023285.1 Balaenoptera ricei | reverse complement strand
TGGAATTTATTTTGTGTGTCTAGATATAATTTTATTGCCAAATGTTTAGCTAATTGTCAGCAGAGATTTTTAAATAAGAAAGTGATATTCATCAATTAATTTATGAGAAGAAACTAAGCTGGACTCTCATCACTTGGACTTGGTAATTAATAGCCGTGGTTCTTTTGAAATTTCTACCCAAAGCAACTAAAATACTATGCAAACACCTTATCAAAATGGAGAGATTGGAAGAGGAAACTAATTCTGACTGAAATATGAAGGAGTTTTATTGATTAAAGTTGAAGTTAGATCAAAACATCCAAGTGAAACTATCTAAAAACATAGCTACGTATGACCTCATGAGTATGTCATGAGTGGAATAAAGATTTTAGAGCCATCCATGTAAAAAAGGTGATCATAATCCTCACAAATACTAAAGCTAAGAGGAAAGATTTCAGAGAATGCAGAGAAGCAAAGAGAGTGAGAGGGTCACTTCCAGACCATAATTTTTCAAACCTGATAGAAAATCCTTTGGGACTTAAGTCATCTAGCTCTACCACCCTCTACAAGATTTTAATGATCATTTGCTAACCTTCCAGTTTTTCCTGTATATTAATTGAGGACTTTAGCTCTTGATTTTCTTTCTTTTCTACCCCAAACCCAGCCACTATCTGGGAACCTTACCATCCTGTTAGTTTCTTGACCTCGGTTCTAATGACAAGTACTTCCATTACATTTTAACTCTACAGTCTCATGGCCATACTTGGAATTTTGGCATTATTCAGATTCGTTATGTCTCTGCAATCTTTACTCATTCATGTATGAAAAGGAATTTTCTGAGGACCATTCTGCAGGCGCAATGCATTTTTGATTTGAGGGGGAGGATATATTAGAGTTATCATCTACCATACTTGCAGAAGTAATTGACCAGTTCTGATTTTCTGATGGTGACTACTAGACAGTTATCACCTTAGTTCCTGCTTTTAGAAGTTCTAATCTTGCCTTTCAGAATTAAATCTACGTCAAAATGTTATTTTGGGGGCAGACGAGCTAGTACGTTTTCGTACTGAAACGCCAGTTGCCAGTTTGAACGGTGCATATCTAAAAACTTTTCACAAGAAAAGACTGTCTTTTGGTGCCATCGACTGTATTTCTAATTTTGACTCTGTCTTATCAATGTGTATCTCTGGTCCTAAACTTTAGTGGTTATAAATAAATGAGCATAAACCCATTTTTCTGAAAGAAAAGCATCTTTCAGCAGGCACCTTGCCGGCAGAAGGTCAGCAATAACAATCTTCATACATGAAGAATAGCTGTATAAGGTGATGTAAGAAAATACAGCCTTTTTCCTATATTAGAGATGTTTTCCTAAGTTCAGTTTCCACCTAAAAAGTCATTATTTAATTGAAAAGCTTTTCTTTTTCCCCCCCCTGGGTCTCTATGATGGTTTGTCTGATCAATGAACACGGGAATGAATTTCACCTAGATTTTAATTAAACTAAAAAGTACTACAAAAAGCCTGAAACATCTCTGAGATGGTGGCAGTTACTTTTTCCCCAGTTGTAATAAGGCATTAACAGGTGAGTTTACTCTCACAATAATAGAAATTATAACAGAAGAAGCCAGCCAGTGTGTATCTCCTTTCAAGACTCTCTGCAACAGAAAGCTTAAATCATGGTAGCTGATAATGTGAGTTGACTTGTAGTCACTTCAATCTTTATGCGTAAGCCCAGTTGCAGAGAACAGAGTGGGTTGATTCACATCCAGGCGCTAAGGGATGATGAGATCATTAGAGGAAATGCCTGAGACTCTCCCACGGACTAAGGAAAGTGGATTGTTGTGGTTTACCGACGGCATCTGTAAATGAATTCAGCAACAGTTCTATGTTCTATCCCATGGTGGGTCCTCAGCACAAATTGTCACACACAGTGCAGACCTGTGAATTGTGGTTATTGATTGAATCTGTGGAAGTCAAATTAGCGTGACGGCACGGTTCTGACGGTTTGCACTTAGTGCTAGCCGTAGTGTGTGTAGCACTGCACCAAACGTACAATACCCAGCGCCCACATTTTTGTTGGGACTGTCCACTGTTAAATGGAAATGACGCTGTTGGTCACCTTCCATTGTTCTTGTACCCCTGATTCAGTAACAGAAGATGTAAGAACAGAGAGCCCGAGAAGCTTTTTTCTCCAAATAAGGCTTCATAATCGACATGTATTTTAGTTTGCGTACATGAATAAACACATTGTTATAGCTTTCTTGAGATCCTTAACATACCATAAAAGTCACCTATTTAAAGCGTACAGTTAAGTGTGTTTCAGTGTATTCACCGAGCTGTGCAACCATCACCCCAGTTTAATTTTAAGACATTTTCAACACCTACCATAAACACCCTATGTACATTAGCAGTCACTCATTTCTCCCAATCTCCCACCCCTGCCCCAGCCCCTGCCCCGGCTGTGGTTACTAATCTGCTTTCTGTCTCTATAGATTTCATTATTCTGGACATTTCATGTAAATGGAATCATACAACATGTGATCTTTTGTGACTGGCTTCTTTCACTTAATATTTTCAGAGTTCATCTACACTGTAGCATGTATTCATTCCTTTTTATGGCCAAATCATATTCCACTGTATGAATGCACATATTTCACTTATCTATTCATCAGTTACTGGACATTTGCATTTCTTCCACTGCTTGGCTACTATTAACAAAGCTGCTGTGAACATCCATGTACAAGTTTTTGTGTGGACGTATTTTACATTTCTTTTGGGCATATGCCGATGAATGGATATACTCTGGATAATACAGTTAACTCTATATTTAACCATTTGGGGAACTACCAGACTGTTATGCAAAGTATTGTTACCATTTTGCATTCCTAGCAGCAATGTATGAAGGTTCCCATTTCTCCACATCCTTGAAAACACTTGTTGGCGTCTGTCCTTTTGATTTTCACCATCCTAGAGGGCTAACTAGATACATTTTGTTGAGAAAGAATTTATTTTTAGACTATTTTCTATTTTTAAATGTTTACCGTTTTATAGGCAGGAATGAACTTAATCAGAAAGATTGAAACTAGAAGCAGAAACACACACACCAAGGCTCCTCCCTCATTTAATCAGATGTAAACGTGTGTGCTTTACACCCAGCGGTGCATACCATGTCCTCTGGAAGTGCCAGAGGTTCTCAGACTCGTTCTCGGAAGGGACCGTCAACACTTCCGCTGCCTCTGCTCCACAGGGTGCTCCAGCCTCTGCTTCAACAGCTCCACCACTCACTTGCCGCTCATTGGCAACTTGTTCCATTTGTCTAAGGCTCCAGCTGGCAAAGGTTTTAAAACTTAAAAAGATCCAAAATCTGCCTGTACTAGATTTCCTGGCTCTGCTTCCAGTTCTGCTCTCTGAAGGCACAAAAGAGACCTAATCTTCTACCTCTCAGGTCCCCACTTCCTTCCCTGAAGTATTTTCCCTCAGGTTTTCACTCTTTGAACCGTTTCTCACAGGTCATCCTTTCTACTCCCCTTTCCTAAGTTGACAGCTTCTGGGTCTATTTGTTGACATCCTGTTTTTAAGCATGTCCCTTTGAACTAAGCATGTTGTGCTTCAGATGGTGACAGAGGATTTATCATCTTCCTTTCTGTAAGCTAGAACATTTCTATGGCCTAACATATGTTTTACTCCTATTGAACTCACCAAAGCCATTAAACCTTTATTGCCACACTCTTCCTTGTAAGTTTTTGTTTTGTTTATTCTCATTTCTTAAACTGACAATACATGGTACAAAATTAAAAATATAGAAAGGAGTATTTGATACAGTGTCTTCCCTCTCCCGTTTCCCAGGCACCCATCTTTCCTTTCCAGAGCTACTCAGTGTGACTTGTTCTGGCATATCTTTACAGAGATTTTTAAAACACTTTATAGAAGTTTAATTTACATACCATAAAATACATCCATTTTAAGTATACAATTCAATTATTTTTAGTAAATTTACAGAGCTGTGCAATCATCACCACAATCCAGTTTTAGAACACTTCTGTTACCCAGAAAAGTCCCTTATACCTGTTTGCAATCAATCCACATTCCCAGCCCCAGACAACCTCCAATCTGCCTTTTTCCTTTTCTGCACATTTCATGTAAATAGAATTATATAATATCTAGTCTTTGCATCTAGCTTCTTAGCATGATGTTTTCAAGATTCATCCTTGTTATAGTGTGTACCAGTACTCCTTTTTATTGCTGGTTAGTATTCCATTGTATGGCTCTACCACATTTTGTTTATCCAGTTGCCAGTTGTTGGACATTTGGATTGTTTCATTTTTTTTTTTTTTCCGGATAACGTGAATCATGCTGCTATGAACATTTTTGTAAAAGTTTTTCTGTGGACATAGGTTTTCATTTCTTTTGCATATATACGCAGGACTGGAATTGCTGGGTCATATGGTAAGTTTATGTTTAGCTTTTAAGAAAATGCCAAAGTGCAAGCCCCACAAACAGCAAGAAAGTTGAAGAATGAGGTCAGCATTCAAAAATGGGGTCAAATCTACAGCTGGGAAGTGGTGTACAGACAGGTCGAATTTAGATCCTGAGCCTTTAATAACCACTACCTTCGCTCAGTGCTCTCTGTTTTTAGACTCTATATGAGAACACCTAGGGCTTCCCTGGTGGCGCCGTGGTTAAGAATCCGCCTGCCAAGGCAGGGGACACGGGTTCGAGGCCTGGTCAGGGAAGATCCCAGATGCAGTGGAGCGACTAAGCGCATGTGCCACAGCTACTGAGCCTGCATTCTAGAGCCCGGGAGCCACAACTACTGAAGCCCATGCGCCTAGAGCCCATACTCCGCAACAAGAGAAGCCACCGCAATGAGAAACCCGCACACCGCAACCAAGAGTAGCCCCCGCTAGCCGCAACTAGAGAAAGCCCGTGCACAGCAATGAGAGACCCAGTGCAGCCAAAAAAATTAATACATAAAATAAATAAGTTCAAAAAATAAATAAACAAATTAAAAAAAAAAAAACAGAACACCTAATGCAGGTGGGAAGGTGGGAGGGACACTGTAAAGGTCATCTATGCTACATGTACAAGAACCCCGAGAGCACACCAATAGGTACCACATTTTTCACTGCTGTAGCCGATCATTCCCCCTGTACTACCACACTGTAGCATTCCCTTCCCTGATCTACTGCTACAGTCTCTTTGGAAGGTGTTTCAGAACTCTTGTTATGAGAGTGCCAGTTGAACTGTCCTCACTTCCTTCATTTATACCAGGATTGAAGACCTTGTGGTCCGAGATCCTGTCCAGAGAGCAAGCAGGCTAAGACTCTGTCTTTGTTGATGTATTTCATCAGAAAGGGCTCTACCCCCTCTCCTAGTTCATGGTGTGAAGTGTTCTTAGCCTCTCAGGAAAGTGGGGAGAATTGGAAAGACTCTACATGAGAATGCTAGGCTTTGTAAAACACTTTAGTTTTTTAAAAATAAGACTCATTTTGTATCGGACTTATAACAATCCTATGAAATACAAAGAAAGCCAAGAATCAGTGACATGAAATGATCACCAGTAAGAACTACAACAGTCACCGCTTATCTCGTAGCACAGGGCATTGTCCATGATCCTTAAGAAGAGTTACTAGAAATGCCTCGCCCATTCTGCCCCTAAACACCAACACAGCAATCATGTACCTTGAACGGTACATGATTGCTGTGTTGGAGTTTAGCGGGAGCATCTCACTTACCAGGGACTGGACTTTTACCTTGATTCCTTTGTAGTGACGGAGACATCCCTGGTGATGAAAAATTCCCTGGGATTGCAACCTCCAAGCCAGACATTTTGTGTGACACAAACTCAAGAACTCCCCAAGTCCTGCAGTAGCAGAAACAGTCACATATTTGAGAGTAACCCAGCATCTGAACTTGGGGACATTTCAGTGACAGTTCCAGTCCAGAGTGCCAGGCGTCTCCTGGCCCTGCCTCCAGCTCCAAGCCAGGGACAAATAGAGAGTAAGAACGTGGATGATATTAAAACCAAGGTTTCAAAGATTCTGGATGCCTAACACATCCCAAAAGAAAACCAAGATACTCCACTACTCCCTTTAGGAATCCCTGATATTCACCAGCCGCTGGCCTGCACCGATCCCCTCAGCCAAGAGGAGCAGCCTGGTTCTGAAAATGCTGATCTGGGAAAGAACAGCCTGAGTCGTGAGGACCTAGGGACACTCGAAAATGGGATCGAATCCAGCAGTGGTTTTGCAGACATTACTACACTGGCGGAGGATATTCACCTTCCCCAGCTCTTTAGTTCTTTGAAAGATCTTGATCAATCCCAAGGTCCCAACGGGATCAAAGCCAAAGATGCCAGAGCCTTTAAGGTGAATCAGGTGCAGGAAAAGCCAAGTGTCATAAAGGTTCCCTCTGATCAACCCAGGAAGAACAAACAGAAAGCCTCTGAGCCTATCAGCGGCGCTCCCAAGGCCAAAATCCAGCCAAAGAATCCAGAGTGCCTGTTAGGGGGAGAAGTGGTTACCTGCCACGCTGCAGTCAGTGACAGGGCTCCTGTGAACACGGCCAAGCACTCTCAAGGCAAACCTCAGAAAGCTGCATCCAGAAAGATCAGCAAAACTAAGAGCCACGGGCAGGAAAAGACCAAAAGGACCAGAGGGAGAAACAAGGCTGAAGAGAACAAGCAGTCAGGGAACAAAGTCAAGGCAGAAGAGAAGCCAGCAATCCCCCACACGAAGCGAAAGGAACACCAAACTGAGCTTCTCCAACAGAGCTTTCAAAAGCCTCGAACCTCCCTAGGCGTGCGCATGCTGGAGTCTGTGAAGGTTCTTCATGCGCTGGGGAAGAAGGATGATAAGAAAACTGGGCTCTCTTCCTGTCGGGTCTTGGGAAAGTCAAGCAACCCCAAAGACCCCCAGCCATCCAGCCATGGCGGCATACCCCACATGAGGGTAAGAGTGCTGAGAAAACTCAAGTCGAAGCCCAGAAACCAGTCAGCAGTGCTGAAACAGAGTGTCTATCCTCATCCCAGTATGAGCGGCCTCCTCCTGGGAAGGTCAAGTTGATACCTCTGCCTTTTTCTGCCTGGGACAAGCCTCAAGCTCGACCCGCTCCTCGGAGGCCACAGTCTCTGGCCTCACATCGGCCTGCTGGGGCTTACCGTGCCCAGCCTGGTTCTACTGACTCAGCGCAACCTGCTGCAGTCAATTCATCCCAGCCAGCTCCTGCCTCTCTGCCAGGCCCCGCCAAACCAGCTCAGCCAACTGTGACCAACCCAACCCAACCGGCTTGGACCAACCATACCCAGCCTCGTGTCCCCTCAGTCTGCTGCTCTTAGGCCTGCACCCTACAAAACTTCATCTGGCGCTTCTCTCCAGCGGGAGCCTGTTCCCCCTGCTGTGACTAAGCGCCAGGCCCCATCCAAGCTCCAAACCCAACTTCTATGCCAAGACTTCAGCAAGCAACGAGTTCCATGGAGGGAACCCAATGTGCCTGAGCCAGTCATGTCAAAGCCCATCGAACAAGAGCAGAGGCCAGAGCGAGAGGCCATGAAGAGGCGGGCTCAACAACGTGAGAATGCTGCCAGATACACCTCTTCGGGGAAGCTGCAATTTTTCACCGAGAGGGAAAACGAAATGGAAATTGCCGACTACTACGGATACGTCAAGTGAGAGCTGCTAGGATTCTTGGTGCCACCTTGGCTACCAGCTGTTCTTCCATACACAGGTAAGACAGGTATAGAACTGAATAAGTAAATGGAATACAATTAATAGACGAGTAACAAACCTTTCGAATTTTCAGATGCTGCTAACTGGGGCGTGAGAAAGGAAGGACTGAAAGTTGGATGGGAGAATGAAGGAAAGGGGTAAAAACTGAGCAAAGAGGAAGGAACTTGGCCCAGGGCTAGGAAGGCCAAAAGAGACGTATGGATTTAGGAAAGGAAGCAGGAGTGAGGATGAAATGGCAGAAGTAAAAAGCAGGGTCAGAGGTCTGGGTTGAAAGAACACAATTGGAGTAGAGTTGAAGGTGACAGAAGAGGAGTCTAGGTTTACTAGGAGAAATAGAAAAAGTCTCTCGGGGACGCTGGCCTTAAGTCTCACAACCACCAGATAGGTATTTCAGAAAACAAGAGGTTCAGGACACATCTCTGAAAGGTCTGAGTCGCCTTATTCAGGTGTGACTGTAGTGGGGGAATAGGGAAATCTACCAGAGAAGTGGCTAGGGCTCAGAGTTATCCTAGGGGCAGCTGACGACAGGGGCAGAGCCAAGGAAACTGCTGCATCAGGAGGCCCACGAATAGGGCCTGGTATGTAAATCACGATGTACTCAACACCTAAGCACGAGGGGAGCGAATGCGCTCTTCAGTTAACCTTGGCAAAGACAGGCAAGGCCGGTATTCCTGTGCCACTTCACTTACAGAGGTGCAGCAAAGGGCTGAGGTCACATCCCATGTGGAGGTACAAGGACTCAATTTGAGGCCCAAATGCCTCTGAAGTCCTCTGTATTTGCAGATGCCCGTAGGCGGCCAACCTGGCTTTCAGAGCACAGCATCCTGAGGTTACTGGTGGACGAGATCAAACTTCTGCACGCGCCTAAATATTAACTTGAGGGGCTTCCTCCATTGAGCAGGGCACGTGCCGCCTTTTGTAAACATCACCATCTACTGAAACGCATGAGAAAAAATCCGACGGAAGCGTCCACTCTCACGGGTGAGAGTGGTGGGGGCACGCGCACTGGGCAGCAGCTCCAACAGCCACAGGACGCAGGCGCCCAGGGGTTCAGAGGCTCCCTGGGAGGCCTCGTGGGGCAGCTCGAGGGAGTGACGATGGGAGAGAGCGGCAGGGCTGGGCGTGAAAAGGAATGCAGTGGGGAGAAGGGAGAGATGGAGACAGTGGATAGTGACTATGGGAAAATGGGCAATTTTCATTTTCAAAATTATTTTTTTGAGATGTCATTCACATGCCATAAAATTCACCTTCTGAAACTGCAAATTCAGTGTCATTTAGTACATCCACAAGCCTATGCAACCATCACCGGCATCTAACCCATCACGTTTTCATCACCCCAAAAAGAAGCCCCCTTAAGCATGAGCAGGCACTCTTCATCCCCTCTTCCTTCAGCCCTGGCAACCATTAATTTGCTTTCTGTTGCTATGGTTTTGCCTTTTCTGGACATTTCATGAAATAATACAAATGAATGTGACCGCTGTCTCTGGCTTCTTTCACTTAGCATAATGTTTTCAAGTTCGTCCATGTTGTAGCATGTGTTAGTACTTCATTCCTTTTTATGGCTGTATAATATTTCACATATCCACCACATTTAAAAAATCCATTCATCCACTGATGGGCATTTGGGTTTTTTTCACTAATAATGTCCATTTTTTGAGAGTTTATTCTGTGCCAGGCAGCACCAGGCTGAGTTACTGACCTTACTTCACAGATTAAGAGGCTTGGAGAGTGTGAAGAGTTTGCCCTAGATTAAGAGCTAGCAATTGGGGGAACTGGGGTTTGAACTCAGGCAAACTTCAGAGGTAATAGATTCACATGACAGAACACTAGAAAAGGTACACAAGGGTATTCAATGAAAAGTGACCCTTTTCCCCACATTCCCCAGCCACACATTTCCCTCCTCAGAGACATCTGCTTTGGCCGTGCTGTGGATCCTTCCAGAGAAATATTTATACCCCAACATTTATGTATCACAACTTATTGACTAATCTGTCCCACTGATTTGAAATGTCACTTTTATGGTATAACAGATTCTTATACGTATATATATATATATATATATATATTTTTTAATGTATTTATTTATTTATTTTTGGCTGCTTTGGGTCTTTGTTGCTGTGCGCAGGCTTTCTCTAGTTGCGGCAAGCGGGCTTCTCATTGCGGTGGCTCCTCGTGTTGCCGAGCACGGGCTCTAGGCGCGTGGGCTTCAGTAGTTGTGGCACACAGGCTCAGTAGTTGTGTCTCACGGGCTTAGCTTCTCCATGGCATGTGGGATCTTCCTGGGCCAGGGATCGAACCCATATCCCCTGCATTGGCAGGAGGATTTTTAACCACTGCACCACCAGGAAAGCCCCTTATACGTATTTATATTTCTCTTTTCAGAGCTGTCCTGACTCTTTCTTGCCTATCTGTTATGTTTGCCATTTCTCTAAAATTCTTTTTATCTTCTTTTTGATTTAAAAAATTTTTTTCCTCTTCTTGTTTGTTTCTCTTAAGGCATTATCCATTATGTTCATTCACTCGTATTATTTTATTTAATTTATTTAATTAATTAACTTATTTATTTTTGGAGGTGTCGGGTATTAGTTGCAGCACGTGGGCTCTTTGTTGCAGTGCGTGGGCTCTTCCTTGCGGCTCGTGGGCTCTCCAGTTGTGGCGCGTGGGCTCCAGAGTACGTGGGCTCAGTAGTTGCGGCGTGCGGGCTTAGTTGCCCTGCAGCATGTGGGATCTCAGTTCCCCAACCAGGGACCGAACCTGCATCCCCTGCACTGCAAGGTGGATTCTTAACCACTGGACAACCAGGGAAGTCCCCACTCTTGTATTATTTTAAATTTAGTCCTCATTTCTGAAACTTTTTTCTTTTATTTTGAATTCTGTCTTGAGTTCTATCATCTTACCTAATTCTGGTTTATGCTGTTCTTTCATCTTTTTTTTATTATGGTAAAATATACATAAAACAAAATTTATTATTTCAACCATTTTCAAGTATACAATTCAGTGACATTAAATACATTCACAATGCTGTGCAACCATCACCACTGTGCAAATTCAAAATAATTATGTCAAAAGATTGAGCAGGACATCAGAAAGATGGAGGCAGCAGCATAGCTTCTGAATCTCTCCAAACCCTTTCATGGAAGAAGATCAACTAAAACCAAACACCCATAGGTGGCATTTATCAGCATTTACCATTTCCAGAACTTTTCCACCATCCCAAACAGAGACTCTATAGCCACTAAACAATAACTTCCCATTCCCTCCTCGATCCATGTTCTTTCATCTTTCGCATTGTTTTTCCTAACATCTTTTAGCCCACTTTGAAATAATAGGTTACAGTTTTGATCTGTTTTGTGGACCTGTCTTTTCCAACTTGATTTTATTGTCTGAAGACATGCTATTCTGCTCCTTATTCTCTTTTTTCTTACACTACCTCTGTACGGGATTTGATCCCAATCCTTTTCTGTTACTGATTTTTGGATGAAAAAAGTTTTACAGCACTTTGAAAAGGTGGTGCGAGGCCATGTGGAAACATGCTCTTCATGGCTGTTTCATCAATGCTTCACTTATACTGCTTTGGAATAACTGTTTTCCAGGAGGCATAAACCAGTGGGCTTTACCATTGGACAGAGTGCAGAGAAAGGACCCCACGAAAGCTGATCACCTTAGCAGAAATGACTTAGTTATGATTTCACCCAAGATTGGTCACAAACCAGCCTGGGAAACTCAAGGCACCAGAGACAAGGCATAATGCCATCTTTCCTTCTCTCTGCCTCAGCTCTCAAGGATTGGTCACCTCCATGTTATTAGTAACTATTATTTGGTTTCTGTTCATAATTACTATCAGGAGACACAGCACTTAGGGGCCTAATTACACTGCCCAGCTACGCACCATTCTTCTTCATCTTGGCTTCCTGTCCACCAGCAGGAACCTGATTTAGTTTTGTTCTCCCTTCACCACAGCCCAGTAATTTTTGTGCATGACTCTCAGTCTCACCAGAATCTGTATCTCTCACTCTGCCCCAACATTCCACCCCATCACTCGCTCCCTGAAGTGTACTCTAGAAATTTCGGTCAACTGGATATTTTACCACTGTTCACCATCTCTTATGAAACCAGAAGACGAGCAGCTTTCTTATGGAATGACGGAGAACTTGTAAAGATAAAACACCAGTCTGCAGGAGAAAGGGAAGAAGAGAATGATGGAAATCGTTTCTGCAAAACTAGTTTTACATTACGTTTTGTTTGTTCCTGGTAAAGAAACTGAAATCTTCTAAACATTAAAAAAAAAATCTAAACCACTAAAGTCAATAATACAGGAATATAACTTTTGAAAAAAAGTTCTTTGGCTGCGCAGCATGTGGGATCTTAGCTCCCCAACCAGGGGTTGAACCCACGCCTGCTGCATTGGAAGCGCAGAGTCTTCACCACTGGACCACCAGGGAAGTCCCAGGAATATCACTTTTAAAGGAGAAGTTATAAACCCCTTGGTTCTATGAACTGGAGATTTTTAGTAAGAAGTCATGTATTTTAAATGACTTGGAGCTTTAAAGGAAGGAAGGAAGGAAGGGAGGAAGGAAAGAAGGAAGGAAGAAAAAGGGACTTCCTTGGTGGGGCAGTGGATATAATATCAAAAGTAAATTAATTAATTAAATAAATTTAAAAAAGAAAAAAAAATGCTGAAATCCACTGACTAATTATTCAGGCTATTATATCTTGCTATTTCCAGATACATCCCTTTATAAACTTTTGGTAAAAGGTTATCGTATGTCAGAACAAATGAATTACAGACTTTTCTATTTTTCCAAAATTTGAGAAATTCCCTTACATTTCTCCCTTCAAATTTTATAACAAGGGAAAAGTAGTGACAACCCTTATACTTACATTCAATTGCATCATCTGGCCACATGCCTTCTACATCAATCAAATATCTACAAAACAACAAAATTCGAGTCATTTGTAAATAAAAAGGAAAGAAAATCAAGTTTTTGCAAAAAAAGGTCCAATTGTGCTTTACAAATACAGATAGAAAAATCCTAAGAAAATATCAGCATATCTAATCAATAATTATTAAAGCATGATATATACCATGACTACAAAAAGGCTTTATTCCGGAGTTTCCCTGGTGGCGCAGTGTTGAGAATCTGCCTGCCAATGCACGGGACACGGATTCGAGCTCTGGTCTGGGAAGATCGCACATGCCCCGGAGCGACTGGGTCCGTGAGCCACAACTACTGAGCCTGCGCGTCTGGAGCCCGTGCTCTGCAACAAGAGAGGCCGCGATAGTGAGAGGCCCGCCCACCGCGATGAACAGTGGCCCCCGCTTGCCGCAACTAGGGAAAGCGCTCGCATAGAAACAAAGACCCAACACAGCCAAAAAAAAAAACAAACAAACAAAAAAAAAACAGGCTTTATTCCAAGGACCAAGGATGCAAGGATAACGCAACTTTAGAAAATCTATTAATATAGTTATTTACATTAATACAACAATTTAATCAATAAATGAAAGAGAATAAAATACAGGACCAAACTGGCAGATGTTAAAAAGTTATCTGATAACATACAACGGTCAGTTTCGGTCAAAATGCTTTGTACACTAAAAACAGGAGACTTAATATGACAAGAGTATTCATCAAGAACCAACAAATAACAAAAGACAAATTAGGACAAATATTAACATCATATCTAAAAAACCCTATCTAACCAACCATAGGAGCCAGAAACTTAGGAATCACCATCACTGACAGCTATTTCTCCCTCACCCTCATCCTCAACCCACCACCAGTGCTGACAATGATACTGCCTACATACCTCTAGAATCTGTCCACATCTTTCCACCAAAATGACCACCATACCCTGGTCCAAGCCACCATTATGCCCAATTTCTACACAAGTCTCCTAACTTGCTTCCTCGCTTCCACTCTTTCTCCCTGCAGTGTATTCTCCACTCGGTAGCAAAACGATAGGTTGAAAATGCAATTGGGTATGTTCCACACACTCACCTTCAACAAAAATAGTTCAATGGTTTTCTATTACTCTTCAAGTCTGAAACCTTAAACATAAGCCTGCACGATCGAGCTCCTACCCACACTTGCAGCTCCATTATGATGACATGCTCCCCCAACGGCCCCACCTTCCTGGCCAGTTCCTCCAACACAGCATATGCTTTCCTCTTAGAGGGTCTTTTGCTATTCCTTATGCTCAGAAATCTCTCCCCAACGTCCCTATCTGGTTAATACCTACTCATCCTTCAGATATCAGCTGAAACATCCCTAAACCTTCTCTAATCTCCATGATGAGATCAAATCCTCCCTAAAATATGCTCTCATGGTACCATGTCCCTCTCCTTGGCACCTGTCAGAGTTGTAATTCTACATGCAGAGTGTGATTCTTGAATAGCTATTCCCTCTCTGGACTGCTAGAATTCACAAAGGGCAGGCAGGTCAAGTCTCCTCACTCACAAAATTTCTCAAGTCTTTTTGCTAGCACCCAGCACAGTGCTTAAACATAACAGATGCTCAATACGTGTTTCCTGCATGAACAACCATACATTGGTACAGTGTAGCAACACCCACAAAAAGCATAAGGGCATAAACTCCTTGATGCAGAAGTCCCATTCTGAGTGAAGTTAACTGAGACAAAGCATATATATTCAAAGATGTTCACACAGGAATGTTCATTACTTTGATGTTTTATAATATCAAAAACTTCTGACTTGTACATGTTCATCAGTAAGCAAAGGAACAATGCAGCCTTAAAAAAAAAAATAAACCGATCAACAAAGGATTAATCTCCAAAATATATCAATAGGTCATGCAGCTCACTATTAAAAACACAAACAACCCAATCAAAAAATGGGCAGAAGACCTAAATAGACATTTCTCCAAAGAAGACATACAGATGGCCAAGAAGCACACGAAAAGCTGCTCAACATCACTAATTATTAAAGAAATGCAAATCAAAACTACAATGAGGTATCACCTCACACCGCTTAGAATGGGCATCATCAGAAAATCTACAAACAGCAAATGCTGGAGAGGATGTGAGGAAAGGGAACCCTCTTGCACTGCTGGTGGGAATGTAAACTGATACAGCCACTATGGAGAACAGTATGCAGGTTCCTTAAAAACTAAAAATAGAATTACCATATGACCCAGTAACCCCACTACTGGGCATATACCCAGAGAAAACCATAATTCAAAAAGACATATGCACCCCAATGTTCACTGCAGCACTATTCACAATAGCTAGGTCACGGAAGCAACCTAAACGCCCATCGACAGGTGCACGGACAAAGAAGATGTGGTACGCATATACAATGGAATATTACTCAGCGATAAAAAAGAACGAACTTGGGTCATTTGTAGAGACGTGGATGGACCTCGAGACTGTCATACAGAGTGAAGTCAGTCAGAAAGAGAAAAACAAATATTATATATTAATGCATATATGTGGAATCTAGAAAAGTGGTACAGAAGAACCGGTTTGCAAGGCAGAAATAGAGACACAGATGTAGAGAACAAACGTATGGACATCAAGGGGGGAAAGCGGGGCAGGGCGGGGGTCGGTGGTGGTGAGATGAATTGGGAGATTGGGATTGACATATATACACTAATATGTATAAAATAGATAACTAATAAGAACCTGCTGTATAAAAAATAAATAAATTTTTTAAATTCAAAAATAAATAAATAAATAAACTAATTAAAAAAAAAAAAAAAAAAAAAGAATGAGGTTGGGAGACTGTCAAAACAGCACACAGATCACACACTCAAGCCCCGGAAGATGGGGAACTGCCTTAAGTCCCCCACTTCGGATGACATCTCCCTGCCTCACAAGTCTCAATCCGACTGGGCTAGCTTTGGCAAGGGGACGGAGCTGGATCAGGAGCTGCTGCTGCCATATCTGGATCAAGTTCCAGTTTTGGTCTCTCATCCAACACCTAGTCAGACTCGCCTAGCACCTCAGCTGAGAGGAGCAAATTAGGATAGCTCAAAGAATAGGCCTCATACAGGATCAGCCTGAAGGAGTTTATGACCCTGGAAGAAATGGATCAGAAAAAAGGATCCGGGGGACTTCCCTGGTGGTGCAGCGGCTAAAGACTCCACACTCCCAACGCAGGGGGCCCGGGTTCGTTCCCCGGTCAGGGAACTAGATCCCACATGCATGCCGCAACTAAGAGTTTGCATGCCACAACTAAGGAGCCCACCGACTGCAATTAAGACCCGGCGCAACCAAATAAATGAATAAATAAAATAAAACAAATATTTAAAAAAAAGATCGGGGAGTGTGTGATCTGTATGATGCACTTTGTTTATGAGAACCCAATTTGATTTCTGCTGTGTATGCAGATCACCTGGGCTGTACAGATGACTGGCTGATGAGATCCTTCACGTGCCCCTCCTGCATGGAGACAGTTGATGCAGCACTGCTTTTGTCCTACGAGACTAACTGAGCCAGTGTCTCTCACCTGACTTCAAGTGAACCATCATTTTTGGTGGTTTTGATCTTTTGTGGTTGAGCCCAAAGAGCCAGGGATTAGGAATTAAGATCATGCATGAAAGTTTCCTAAAAATTCCTGAACGGCTGCAGATGTTGGGGAAAAGCACGTGATATTTTAGAAATTTAGGGGGAAAAAGGAGGATGGTATTTTTATGTAAAGCCTTCACCCAGTGTTGAAAAATATAATTGTTATTTAGATCTTGTTATTCCTCCAGTACATAGGAATTGTGTAAAGTGTTACAGCAGCTGTATATGTTTCAACTGTGTGCCAAAGATTAGGATAAAGATAGTGGTTGTTTTTCCTAAGTGAGATAACTTTCTTCTTCCCCCTACCCAAATTCTTTTCTGAAGTTGCTGGCATTTGGGTCAAGGTTTTATGAAAAGCCACATTTTAGAACACTGGCACAAAAAAAGGAGTTTTAAGCTGGTTTGCATAGTTCTTTTTTTGTTTTAGAATAAACATAGAGCACTTATATTTTTTACTTTATAGGAACTCCACAAGTTAAGGTCCCATTGTTCTTTTGCTGTGATTCTTGTTACTATTGACGTTGCTGTTTTCTGTCTTTGCTGGTTCTTTCTAATCTACCATTTGTCATTATTGGCATATGATCATCTCAGGGTCACAAGATGGCTGCTGTAAAACCAAATATCATATTCTCACAAAACAAGGAGGAAGCAGAAAAAGAGCCCAAATGGTCATTTTCCTAATGCCTATTTATCTTTTCTCAGAGAAAAATATCATTCTCATAAGCACAATAACAGCCTTCCCTTAATTACTCATTTGCCAAAACAGACTGATATGACCATTCATAAGACAATTCATGGCAAAGAGGGATATGATAATGATTGTCTTAGCCTAACAAGGATTTATCCACTCAAGCTGAATGCTTCACTCCTCAAAAAAGTCATAAAGTTCTATGAGCAAGGAAGAACTACTAAGTGACTGTTAAGTAAACCATCAGAATTGTTTGTCCAAGACCATACGATTCTTTCTTTCCACTGGAAATGGAATTCATTGCCTTAGGTCTTTTTCAATAGTGTACTATTACTGTTGGGGCTGGCTCTGTGCTTGAAAACCAGCTGAAAACCAGTTATAACCTGTTACAAGTGCTATATCTGTTTGCAGTTAAGAAATGCAGAATTCAAAGTGATCTCCTAGCTTGTAAGCCAACTGAGATTCACTGTCCCTCTTCTATAAAAAAAAATGAGCTAATGTGTCCAGAAACTAACTCTAGTAAAGTGGGGTTTAACATTACCCTTTCTTATGAGTTTCGTCAAATTATTTTGGTTGTTAACATGGTGATAATTAAAAGTCAAGGTAAATTTTAAATATTAAGAATTCTGATGTATTGAGCTTGAATTATGCCACCATGCTTATGTAAAAATGAAAGTGGCACCATGGTTACACTGAGAAAAGTTTCTCAGTTGTAACCATTTTGATTTCTTCTTTCCTGTGACCTCCTTCCCTGTTGTCTTGAAGCACAGCAAAAGGATACTGCATGTCTTCTTACTGTAGTGCTGAGGTTACTGAAGTTATATAAAACACATCTCAGTCTCTTGTTTCTTGGAAGGAAAGTCCTGCTAGTTGACTGACAATTCTAAGCAGGGAGAATTAAGAGAAATGTGTTTCATGTTTTGCACACAAATGAAGAATTTGTATAATCACGACTTCACAGCTGTGATCTCAAAAAAGAAGGAATTTCTCTCTTTCTATTTTTCTTGCAATTAACGTAAGAACACTCTAAATCTCTAAGCTTCTGAAGCGTTAGTAGAGATGGTCTAGTAAAGATGTAGTTGTAATGTTTTACCCATTTAGCATGTGTTTATTTTTCCTTATGTACTCCAAGGTGACATATTTGTTCAGCTCAGTGATCTTACAGCTAAAACAATCATTCATTAGTAAAAGGAGAAGCAATCTCAACCTAACAAATCAGAAGTGTTTCTTATTATTTTATACTGAGTTGAATATTTGACTCTTAACACTTTTTGCTACATACAAAACACAAGTCTCTTGAAGGGTTCCTCATAAGTGCATTATACAAGGATTTAGTATGTCCTAAGCACTTAAAGATTTGACATTCAACTGTAGTAGTATCCATGTTGGTTACTTTTCTTACGAGCCCCATGATGAGTTGGAGAAACACTGAAAGAATTAAGAGTATCAGGTTCTATTAAATTGTTACATGTATCTTGCTTAAGTTTGTGCTCATTTATTTATATCCAACTACATAAAGCAAATTTGGAGGAAAAAAAAGAATAATAAATAAATAAGAATGAGGTCTCCAAATATTGTCAGACGAAGATGTCCTCCATATATTAAATTATAAACCAGAATGTCTAAAACACTATACCATTAAATCACAGGTACAGTCAGTTCTGTATATCCAACGGTTCCATAACCTGCAGATATGGAAGCCCGACTGTACTACACCATTTTACATACGGGACTTGAGCATCCGAGGATTTTCGGATCCATGGGGAGTCCTAAAACCAATCCCCCTGCAGATACCAAGGGACCATTGTATATGCTTATATCTGCATTTTTTACGTCTGAAAAAATATGTGCTAAATTATTACTGGTGGTAACATCTGAGTAGGGGGCAAAATTGCCTTCCACTTCATACACTTCTCTGACTGCATTTTTTGCATTCAGCTTACATTAGCTTACATTACTATTGTAAACAGAACAATTTAAACATGCTCTGCCTCTTGGGGTTGGCAACTCACCTGCACATGAGGTAGCCAGTCCTGTTGAAACCATGGGTACAGTGGACACCAAGAAGTCTGTCTAGAAAACAGGGAATATGGAATTAAGTAAGCGAAGTAGATACACTAAAAACGAGTTATACAATTTTCTGAAGAGTAGCCTTTATTAGTTACCACAACACTACCACTATCCTGAAAAGGAAAAACTCTGAAGAAAAGAGTGTTTTTGCAGGAACGTACTATAAAGAATTAACTACTATACCGTCAAAATTCATTGTCTCTGGGAAATTTTGCATAGCCTCCAATCAGATGCAATAGTGTGGACTGGAGAATGCCCATCAGGAACTGATCTGACTATAGAAAAAGGGAGTGGAAAAAAAAAACAGGCTATCAGAAGAACAGAATTTGTTTTTGAGTGAAACAAATGGAATGCCTTCACTTTTAATGCTCAATATTAAAAAGAACAAACGGTTTCTGAAGGGCTCTTGGGGTCCCCAAAGCACTTCCATTCCTTCTCTCCTTCACTGCTCCTCACACGCCACGGGTCTATGTGCCTGGGGAGTTCTCGGGTTAAGTAGCACCGTTCTTATTTCACAATGAAAAAGTAAGGCTTGAGAACGTTAAGCCCAAGCTGCAGAGCAGGCAAACAGAAAAAAGACTAGAATCGAGTCTCAGATTTTTCCAACGATGCCACAGTATTTTGTGGTCCAGGACTTAAAAAAAATTATATGAGAGAGTAAATAAAAAACAACAACATGTAGCTGATCTCTGCAAAAGCTATGTCTGTGACTAGGTGGTGTCTGGCATTCGTCATCTCCTGCCTGGAATACTACCGCCCTACAATTCTAACAATCTCTTCTATTTCAACTGATCCTCCACATGGAAGATGTTCTCTCTCTAAAATATAAACTTGGCTGGATTGCTCTGTTGCTTAAAAATCTGTTGTAGCAATGCAACTTCCCTAACACGAAGCGTCTGCAACTTCTCCAGAGTCTCTGCCCCTGCCGTCAGTTCGGCATCGGCTACTGGTACCCCTTTCCAGACACTCATGGGTAGTGCCTACCTTTACCAACATTCTAGCACGACTATGTTATCTGGAGTTACGGACCACAGCCAGATCTCCACTTCAGCTGCTTCCTATCCAGGTGTTCTTGAGTGGGACATCACAGCAAGCACTGAAAAGAATTCTTCTTCACTCGGAGACTTTACTCTGGCACTCACTGACCGCCACACAGCTGCCTCCTCCATGTTTCTGGCAGCCCAGTATGATAAAACTTCAGACGCCAAGAACATGGTCCCTCTACATCCATCGCTTTCTGCCAGCCTTGCTCAGGGAACACCATCTCAGATTCCAAATCAGGGGCAGAGCCGCCTGTCACTTCCCTGCCAGGAAGGAAGCCAGGTATATTACTATAACCAAGGCACACTGGGGTCTTTACTGTATGGAGAACTTGGCTCCTGCCCGCAATCCTACGGCTCGGCGTCATACACAGGAAGTCGGGCCTCTGGGCAACCAGAAATGGGAATGGGACTGAAGGAGATTCAGCCCACAAATATCCGACCACCAGCTTCCACCTCTGCAGTCTGCCACCCTGTGCCTGCTCAACGCATCACAGAAACAAGTTTTCAAGGTGAGTATAACAAACGCCAGAGAAAGTTGAAGAATGAGGTCGGCATTCAAAAATGGGGTCAAATCGACAGCTGGGAAGGGGTGTAGAGGCAGGTAGAATTTAGATCCTGAGCCTTTAATAACCACTACCTTCGCTCAGTGCCCTCTGTTTTTAGACTCTACATGAGAACACCTAGGGCTTCCCTGGTGGCGCCGTGGTTAAGAATCCGCCTGCCAATGCAATGCGGGGGACACGGGTTCGAGCCCTGGTCTGCGGAGATCCCACATGCCGTGCAGCAACTAAGCGCATGTGCCACAACGACGGAGCCTGCATTCTAGAGCCCGTGAGCCTCAGCTACCGAAGCCCACGTGCCTACAGCCCATGCTCCGCAACAAGAGAAGCCACCGCGATGAGAAGCCCGCACACCGCAAGCAAGAGTAGCCCCCGCTAGCCGCCAACTAGAGAAAGCCCGTGCACAGCAATGAGAGACCCAGTGCAGCCAAAAAAATAAATACGCAGAATAAATAAGTTCAAACAGTAAATAAATACATAAACATAAATTACAAAAAGAAGAACACCTAATGCAGGTGGGAAGGTGGGAGGGCCACTGTAGAGGTCATCTATGCTACATGTACAAGAACCCCGAGAGCACACCAATCGGTACCACACTTTTCACTGCTGTAGCCGATCGTTCCCCCTGTACTGCCACACTGTAGCACTCCCTTCCCTCATCTACTGCTATAGTCTCTTTGGAAGGTGTTTCAGAACTCTTGTTATGAGAGTGCCAGTTGAACTGTCCTCACTTCCTTCATTTATACCAGGATTGAAGACCTTGTGGTCCGAGATCCTGTCCAGAGAGCAAGCAGGCTAAGACTCTGTCTTTGCTGATGTATTTCATCAGAAAGGGCTCTACCCCCTCTCCTAGTTCATGGTGTGACGTGTTCTTGGCCTCTCGGGAGAGTGGGGAGAATGGAAAGGACCCTATATGAGAATATGCTAGGCTCTGTAAAACATTTCAGGTTTTTAAAAATAAGACTCATTTTGTATTGGACTTATAACAGTCCTATGAAATACAAAGCGAGCCGAGAATCAGTGACAGGAAAGGCTCACCAGTAAGAATTACAACAGTCACCGCTTACCTCGTAGCATAGGGCACTGTCCATGATCCTTAAGAAGAGTTAGTAGAAATGCCTTGCCCATCTTGCCCCTGAACCCCTTGAAAGGTACATGACTGCTGTGTTGGTGTTTAGGGGGAGCATCTCACTTACCAGGGACTGACTTCTCCCTTGATCCCTTTGTAGGGATGGAGACCTCCCCCCTGGTGATGAAAAATTCCCTGGGATTGCAACCTCCAAGCCAGACGTTTTGTGTGACACAACGTCAAGAACTCCCCAAGTCCTGCAGTAGCAGAAACAGCCACATACTTGAGAGTAACCCACCATCTGAACTTGGGGACATTTCAGTGACAGCTCCAGTCCAGAGTGCCAGGCGTCTCCTGGCCCTGCCTCCAGCTCCAAGCCAGGGACAAATAGAGAGTAAGCACGTGGATGATATCAAAACCAAGCTTTCAAAGCCTCTGGATGCCTACCAGATCCCAACAGAGAACCAAGATCCTCCACTACTCCCTTTAGGAATCCCTGATATTCACCAGCCGCTGGCCTGCACCGATCCCCTCAGCCAAGAGGAGCAGCCTGGTTCTGAAAATGCTGATCTGGGAGAGAACAGCCGGAGTCGTCAGGACCTAGGGACACTTGAAAATGGGACTGAACCTAGCAGTGGTCTTGCAGACATTACTACACTGGCGGAGGATATTCACCTTCCCCAGCTCTTTAATCCTTTGAAAGAGCTTGATCAATCCCAAGGTCCCCACGTGATCAAAGCTAAAGACACCAGAGCCATTAAGGTGAATCAGGTGCAGGAAAAGCCAAGTGTCATAAAGGTTCCCTCTGATCAACCCAGGAAGAACAAACAGAAAGCCTCTGAGCCTATCAGTGGCGCTCCCAAGGCCAAAATCCAGCCAAAGAATCCAGAGTGCCTGTTAGGGGGAGAAGTGGTTACCTGCCACGCTGCAGTCAGTGACAGGGCTCCTGTGAACACGGCCAAGCACTCTCAAGGCAAACCTCAGAAAGCTGCATCCAGAAAGATCAGCAAAACTAAGAGCCACGGGCAGGAAAAGACCAAAAGGACCAGAGGGAGAAACAAGGCTGAAGAGAACAAGCAGTCAGGGAACAAAGTCAAGGCAGAAGAGAAGCCAGCAATCCCCCACACGAAGCGAAAGGAACACCAAACTGAGCTTCTCCAACAGAGCTTTCAAAAGCCTCGAACCTCCCTAGGCGTGCGCATGCTGGAGTCTGTGAAGGTTCTTCATGCGCTGGGGAAGAAGGATGATAAGAAAACTGGGCTCTCTTCCTGTCGGGTCTTGGGAAAGTCAAGCAACCCCAAAGACCCCCAGCCATCCAGCCATGGCGGCATACCCCACATGAGGGTAAGAGTGCTGAGAAAACTCAAGTCGAAGCCCAGAAACCAGTCAGCAGTGCTGAAACAGAGTGTCTATCCTCATCCCAGTATGAGCGGCCTCCTCCTGGGAAGGTCAAGTTGATACCTCTGCCTTTTTCTGCCTGGGACAAGCCTCAAGCTCGACCCGCTCCTCGGAGGCCACAGTCTCTGGCCTCACATCGGCCTGCTGGGGCTTACCGTGCCCAGCCTGGTTCTACTGACTCAGCGCAACCTGCTGCAGTCAATTCATCCCAGCCAGCTCCTGCCTCTCTGCCAGGCCCCGCCAAACCAGCTCAGCCAACTGTGACCAACCCAACCCAACCGGCTTGGACCAACCATACCCAGCCTCGTGTCCCCTCAGTCTGCTGCTCTTAGGCCTGCACCCTACAAAACTTCATCTGGCGCTTCTCTCCAGCGGGAGCCTGTTCCCCCTGCTGTGACTAAGCGCCAGGCCCCATCCAAGCTCCAAACCCAACTTCTATGCCAAGACTTCAGCAAGCAACGAGTTCCATGGAGGGAACCCAATGTGCCTGAGCCAGTCATGTCAAAGCCCATCGAACAAGAGCAGAGGCCAGAGCGAGAGGCCATGAAGAGGCGGGCTCAACAACGTGAGAATGCTGCCAGATACACCTCTTCGGGGAAGCTGCAATTTTTCACCGAGAGGGAAAACGAAATGGAAATTGCCGACTACTACGGATACGTCAAGTGAGAGCTGCTAGGATTCTTGGTGCCACCTTGGCTACCAGCTGTTCTTCCATACACAGGTAAGACAGGTATAGAACTGAATAAGTAAATGGAATACAATTAATAGACGAGTAACAAACCTTTCGAATTTTCAGATGCTGCTAACTGGGGCGTGAGAAAGGAAGGACTGAAAGTTGGATGGGAGAATGAAGGAAAGGGGTAAAAACTGAGCAAAGAGGAAGGAACTTGGCCCAGGGCTAGGAAGGCCAAAAGAGACGTATGGATTTAGGAAAGGAAGCAGGAGTGAGGATGAAATGGCAGAAGTAAAAAGCAGGGTCAGAGGTCTGGGTTGAAAGAACACAATTGGAGTAGAGTTGAAGGTGACAGAAGAGGAGTCTAGGTTTACTAGGAGAAATAGAAAAAGTCTCTCGGGGACGCTGGCCTTAAGTCTCACAACCACCAGATAGGTATTTCAGAAAACAAGAGGTTCAGGACACATCTCTGAAAGGTCTGAGTCGCCTTATTCAGGTGTGACTGTAGTGGGGGAATAGGGAAATCTACCAGAGAAGTGGCTAGGGCTCAGAGTTATCCTAGGGGCAGCTGACGACAGGGGCAGAGCCAAGGAAACTGCTGCATCAGGAGGCCCACGAATAGGGCCTGGTATGTAAATCACGATGTACTCAACACCTAAGCACGAGGGGAGCGAATGCGCTCTTCAGTTAACCTTGGCAAAGACAGGCAAGGCCGGTATTCCTGTGCCACTTCACTTACAGAGGTGCAGCAAAGGGCTGAGGTCACATCCCATGTGGAGGTACAAGGACTCAATTTGAGGCCCAAATGCCTCTGAAGTCCTCTGTATTTGCAGATGCCCGTAGGCGGCCAACCTGGCTTTCAGAGCACAGCATCCTGAGGTTACTGGTGGACGAGATCAAACTTCTGCACGCGCCTAAATATTAACTTGAGGGGCTTCCTCCATTGAGCAGGGCACGTGCCGCCTTTTGTAAACATCACCATCTACTGAAACGCATGAGAAAAAATCCGACGGAAGCGTCCACTCTCACGGGTGAGAGTGGTGGGGGCACGCGCACTGGGCAGCAGCTCCAACAGCCACAGGACGCAGGCGCCCAGGGGTTCAGAGGCTCCCTGGGAGGCCTCGTGGGGCAGCTCGAGGGAGTGACGATGGGAGAGAGCGGCAGGGCTGGGCGTGAAAAGGAATGCAGTGGGGAGAAGGGAGAGATGGAGACAGTGGATAGTGACTATGGGAAAATGGGCAATTTTCATTTTCAAAATTATTTTTTTGAGATGTCATTCACATGCCATAAAATTCACCTTCTGAAACTGCAAATTCAGTGTCATTTAGTACATCCACAAGCCTATGCAACCATCACCGGCATCTAACCCATCACGTTTTCATCACCCCAAAAAGAAGCCCCCTTAAGCATGAGCAGGCACTCTTCATCCCCTCTTCCTTCAGCCCTGGCAACCATTAATTTGCTTTCTGTTGCTATGGTTTTGCCTTTTCTGGACATTTCATGAAATAATACAAATGAATGTGACCGCTGTCTCTGGCTTCTTTCACTTAGCATAATGTTTTCAAGTTCGTCCATGTTGTAGCATGTGTTAGTACTTCATTCCTTTTTATGGCTGTATAATATTTCACATATCCACCACATTTAAAAAATCCATTCATCCACTGATGGGCATTTGGGTTTTTTTCACTAATAATGTCCATTTTTTGAGAGTTTATTCTGTGCCAGGCAGCACCAGGCTGAGTTACTGACCTTACTTCACAGATTAAGAGGCTTGGAGAGTGTGAAGAGTTTGCCCTAGATTAAGAGCTAGCAATTGGGGGAACTGGGGTTTGAACTCAGGCAAACTTCAGAGGTAATAGATTCACATGACAGAACACTAGAAAAGGTACACAAGGGTATTCAATGAAAAGTGACCCTTTTCCCCACATTCCCCAGCCACACATTTCCCTCCTCAGAGACATCTGCTTTGGCCGTGCTGTGGATCCTTCCAGAGAAATATTTATACCCCAACATTTATGTATCACAACTTATTGACTAATCTGTCCCACTGATTTGAAATGTCACTTTTATGGTATAACAGATTCTTATACGTATATATATATATATATATATATATTTTTTAATGTATTTATTTATTTATTTTTGGCTGCTTTGGGTCTTTGTTGCTGTGCGCAGGCTTTCTCTAGTTGCGGCAAGCGGGCTTCTCATTGCGGTGGCTCCTCGTGTTGCCGAGCACGGGCTCTAGGCGCGTGGGCTTCAGTAGTTGTGGCACACAGGCTCAGTAGTTGTGTCTCACGGGCTTAGCTTCTCCATGGCATGTGGGATCTTCCTGGGCCAGGGATCGAACCCATATCCCCTGCATTGGCAGGAGGATTTTTAACCACTGCACCACCAGGAAAGCCCCTTATACGTATTTATATTTCTCTTTTCAGAGCTGTCCTGACTCTTTCTTGCCTATCTGTTATGTTTGCCATTTCTCTAAAATTCTTTTTATCTTCTTTTTGATTTAAAAAATTTTTTTCCTCTTCTTGTTTGTTTCTCTTAAGGCATTATCCATTATGTTCATTCACTCGTATTATTTTATTTAATTTATTTAATTAATTAACTTATTTATTTTTGGAGGTGTCGGGTATTAGTTGCAGCACGTGGGCTCTTTGTTGCAGTGCGTGGGCTCTTCCTTGCGGCTCGTGGGCTCTCCAGTTGTGGCGCGTGGGCTCCAGAGTACGTGGGCTCAGTAGTTGCGGCGTGCGGGCTTAGTTGCCCTGCAGCATGTGGGATCTCAGTTCCCCAACCAGGGACCGAACCTGCATCCCCTGCACTGCAAGGTGGATTCTTAACCACTGGACAACCAGGGAAGTCCCCACTCTTGTATTATTTTAAATTTAGTCCTCATTTCTGAAACTTTTTTCTTTTATTTTGAATTCTGTCTTGAGTTCTATCATCTTACCTAATTCTGGTTTATGCTGTTCTTTCATCTTTTTTTTATTATGGTAAAATATACATAAAACAAAATTTATTATTTCAACCATTTTCAAGTATACAATTCAGTGACATTAAATACATTCACAATGCTGTGCAACCATCACCACTGTGCAAATTCAAAATAATTATGTCAAAAGATTGAGCAGGACATCAGAAAGATGGAGGCAGCAGCATAGCTTCTGAATCTCTCCAAACCCTTTCATGGAAGAAGATCAACTAAAACCAAACACCCATAGGTGGCATTTATCAGCATTTACCATTTCCAGAACTTTTCCACCATCCCAAACAGAGACTCTATAGCCACTAAACAATAACTTCCCATTCCCTCCTCGATCCATGTTCTTTCATCTTTCGCATTGTTTTTCCTAACATCTTTTAGCCCACTTTGAAATAATAGGTTACAGTTTTGATCTGTTTTGTGGACCTGTCTTTTCCAACTTGATTTTATTGTCTGAAGACATGCTATTCTGCTCCTTATTCTCTTTTTTCTTACACTACCTCTGTACGGGATTTGATCCCAATCCTTTTCTGTTACTGATTTTTGGATGAAAAAAGTTTTACAGCACTTTGAAAAGGTGGTGCGAGGCCATGTGGAAACATGCTCTTCATGGCTGTTTCATCAATGCTTCACTTATACTGCTTTGGAATAACTGTTTTCCAGGAGGCATAAACCAGTGGGCTTTACCATTGGACAGAGTGCAGAGAAAGGACCCCACGAAAGCTGATCACCTTAGCAGAAATGACTTAGTTATGATTTCACCCAAGATTGGTCACAAACCAGCCTGGGAAACTCAAGGCACCAGAGACAAGGCATAATGCCATCTTTCCTTCTCTCTGCCTCAGCTCTCAAGGATTGGTCACCTCCATGTTATTAGTAACTATTATTTGGTTTCTGTTCATAATTACTATCAGGAGACACAGCACTTAGGGGCCTAATTACACTGCCCAGCTACGCACCATTCTTCTTCATCTTGGCTTCCTGTCCACCAGCAGGAACCTGATTTAGTTTTGTTCTCCCTTCACCACAGCCCAGTAATTTTTGTGCATGACTCTCAGTCTCACCAGAATCTGTATCTCTCACTCTGCCCCAACATTCCACCCCATCACTCGCTCCCTGAAGTGTACTCTAGAAATTTCGGTCAACTGGATATTTTACCACTGTTCACCATCTCTTATGAAACCAGAAGACGAGCAGCTTTCTTATGGAATGACGGAGAACTTGTAAAGATAAAACACCAGTCTGCAGGAGAAAGGGAAGAAGAGAATGATGGAAATCGTTTCTGCAAAACTAGTTTTACATTACGTTTTGTTTGTTCCTGGTAAAGAAACTGAAATCTTCTAAACATTAAAAAAAAAATCTAAACCACTAAAGTCAATAATACAGGAATATAACTTTTGAAAAAAAGTTCTTTGGCTGCGCAGCATGTGGGATCTTAGCTCCCCAACCAGGGGTTGAACCCACGCCTGCTGCATTGGAAGCGCAGAGTCTTCACCACTGGACCACCAGGGAAGTCCCAGGAATATCACTTTTAAAGGAGAAGTTATAAACCCCTTGGTTCTATGAACTGGAGATTTTTAGTAAGAAGTCATGTATTTTAAATGACTTGGAGCTTTAAAGGAAGGAAGGAAGGAAGGGAGGAAGGAAAGAAGGAAGGAAGAAAAAGGGACTTCCTTGGTGGGGCAGTGGATATAATATCAAAAGTAAATTAATTAATTAAATAAATTTAAAAAAGAAAAAAAAATGCTGAAATCCACTGACTAATTATTCAGGCTATTATATCTTGCTATTTCCAGATACATCCCTTTATAAACTTTTGGTAAAAGGTTATCGTATGTCAGAACAAATGAATTACAGACTTTTCTATTTTTCCAAAATTTGAGAAATTCCCTTACATTTCTCCCTTCAAATTTTATAACAAGGGAAAAGTAGTGACAACCCTTATACTTACATTCAATTGCATCATCTGGCCACATGCCTTCTACATCAATCAAATATCTACAAAACAACAAAATTCGAGTCATTTGTAAATAAAAAGGAAAGAAAATCAAGTTTTTGCAAAAAAAGGTCCAATTGTGCTTTACAAATACAGATAGAAAAATCCTAAGAAAATATCAGCATATCTAATCAATAATTATTAAAGCATGATATATACCATGACTACAAAAAGGCTTTATTCCGGAGTTTCCCTGGTGGCGCAGTGTTGAGAATCTGCCTGCCAATGCACGGGACACGGATTCGAGCTCTGGTCTGGGAAGATCGCACATGCCCCGGAGCGACTGGGTCCGTGAGCCACAACTACTGAGCCTGCGCGTCTGGAGCCCGTGCTCTGCAACAAGAGAGGCCGCGATAGTGAGAGGCCCGCCCACCGCGATGAACAGTGGCCCCCGCTTGCCGCAACTAGGGAAAGCGCTCGCATAGAAACAAAGACCCAACACAGCCAAAAAAAAAAACAAACAAACAAAAAAAAAACAGGCTTTATTCCAAGGACCAAGGATGCAAGGATAACGCAACTTTAGAAAATCTATTAATATAGTTATTTACATTAATACAACAATTTAATCAATAAATGAAAGAGAATAAAATACAGGACCAAACTGGCAGATGTTAAAAAGTTATCTGATAACATACAACGGTCAGTTTCGGTCAAAATGCTTTGTACACTAAAAACAGGAGACTTAATATGACAAGAGTATTCATCAAGAACCAACAAATAACAAAAGACAAATTAGGACAAATATTAACATCATATCTAAAAAACCCTATCTAACCAACCATAGGAGCCAGAAACTTAGGAATCACCATCACTGACAGCTATTTCTCCCTCACCCTCATCCTCAACCCACCACCAGTGCTGACAATGATACTGCCTACATACCTCTAGAATCTGTCCACATCTTTCCACCAAAATGACCACCATACCCTGGTCCAAGCCACCATTATGCCCAATTTCTACACAAGTCTCCTAACTTGCTTCCTCGCTTCCACTCTTTCTCCCTGCAGTGTATTCTCCACTCGGTAGCAAAACGATAGGTTGAAAATGCAATTGGGTATGTTCCACACACTCACCTTCAACAAAAATAGTTCAATGGTTTTCTATTACTCTTCAAGTCTGAAACCTTAAACATAAGCCTGCACGATCGAGCTCCTACCCACACTTGCAGCTCCATTATGATGACATGCTCCCCCAACGGCCCCACCTTCCTGGCCAGTTCCTCCAACACAGCATATGCTTTCCTCTTAGAGGGTCTTTTGCTATTCCTTATGCTCAGAAATCTCTCCCCAACGTCCCTATCTGGTTAATACCTACTCATCCTTCAGATATCAGCTGAAACATCCCTAAACCTTCTCTAATCTCCATGATGAGATCAAATCCTCCCTAAAATATGCTCTCATGGTACCATGTCCCTCTCCTTGGCACCTGTCAGAGTTGTAATTCTACATGCAGAGTGTGATTCTTGAATAGCTATTCCCTCTCTGGACTGCTAGAATTCACAAAGGGCAGGCAGGTCAAGTCTCCTCACTCACAAAATTTCTCAAGTCTTTTTGCTAGCACCCAGCACAGTGCTTAAACATAACAGATGCTCAATACGTGTTTCCTGCATGAACAACCATACATTGGTACAGTGTAGCAACACCCACAAAAAGCATAAGGGCATAAACTCCTTGATGCAGAAGTCCCATTCTGAGTGAAGTTAACTGAGACAAAGCATATATATTCAAAGATGTTCACACAGGAATGTTCATTACTTTGATGTTTTATAATATCAAAAACTTCTGACTTGTACATGTTCATCAGTAAGCAAAGGAACAATGCAGCCTTAAAAAAAAAAATAAACCGATCAACAAAGGATTAATCTCCAAAATATATCAATAGGTCATGCAGCTCACTATTAAAAACACAAACAACCCAATCAAAAAATGGGCAGAAGACCTAAATAGACATTTCTCCAAAGAAGACATACAGATGGCCAAGAAGCACACGAAAAGCTGCTCAACATCACTAATTATTAAAGAAATGCAAATCAAAACTACAATGAGGTATCACCTCACACCGCTTAGAATGGGCATCATCAGAAAATCTACAAACAGCAAATGCTGGAGAGGATGTGAGGAAAGGGAACCCTCTTGCACTGCTGGTGGGAATGTAAACTGATACAGCCACTATGGAGAACAGTATGCAGGTTCCTTAAAAACTAAAAATAGAATTACCATATGACCCAGTAACCCCACTACTGGGCATATACCCAGAGAAAACCATAATTCAAAAAGACATATGCACCCCAATGTTCACTGCAGCACTATTCACAATAGCTAGGTCACGGAAGCAACCTAAACGCCCATCGACAGGTGCACGGACAAAGAAGATGTGGTACGCATATACAATGGAATATTACTCAGCGATAAAAAAGAACGAACTTGGGTCATTTGTAGAGACGTGGATGGACCTCGAGACTGTCATACAGAGTGAAGTCAGTCAGAAAGAGAAAAACAAATATTATATATTAATGCATATATGTGGAATCTAGAAAAGTGGTACAGAAGAACCGGTTTGCAAGGCAGAAATAGAGACACAGATGTAGAGAACAAACGTATGGACATCAAGGGGGGAAAGCGGGGCAGGGCGGGGGTCGGTGGTGGTGAGATGAATTGGGAGATTGGGATTGACATATATACACTAATATGTATAAAATAGATAACTAATAAGAACCTGCTGTATAAAAAATAAATAAATTTTTTAAATTCAAAAATAAATAAATAAATAAACTAATTAAAAAAAAAAAAAAAAAAAAAGAATGAGGTTGGGAGACTGTCAAAACAGCACACAGATCACACACTCAAGCCCCGGAAGATGGGGAACTGCCTTAAGTCCCCCACTTCGGATGACATCTCCCTGCCTCACAAGTCTCAATCCGACTGGGCTAGCTTTGGCAAGGGGACGGAGCTGGATCAGGAGCTGCTGCTGCCATATCTGGATCAAGTTCCAGTTTTGGTCTCTCATCCAACACCTAGTCAGACTCGCCTAGCACCTCAGCTGAGAGGAGCAAATTAGGATAGCTCAAAGAATAGGCCTCATACAGGATCAGCCTGAAGGAGTTTATGACCCTGGAAGAAATGGATCAGAAAAAAGGATCCGGGGGACTTCCCTGGTGGTGCAGCGGCTAAAGACTCCACACTCCCAACGCAGGGGGCCCGGGTTCGTTCCCCGGTCAGGGAACTAGATCCCACATGCATGCCGCAACTAAGAGTTTGCATGCCACAACTAAGGAGCCCACCGACTGCAATTAAGACCCGGCGCAACCAAATAAATGAATAAATAAAATAAAACAAATATTTAAAAAAAAGATCGGGGAGTGTGTGATCTGTATGATGCACTTTGTTTATGAGAACCCAATTTGATTTCTGCTGTGTATGCAGATCACCTGGGCTGTACAGATGACTGGCTGATGAGATCCTTCACGTGCCCCTCCTGCATGGAGACAGTTGATGCAGCACTGCTTTTGTCCTACGAGACTAACTGAGCCAGTGTCTCTCACCTGACTTCAAGTGAACCATCATTTTTGGTGGTTTTGATCTTTTGTGGTTGAGCCCAAAGAGCCAGGGATTAGGAATTAAGATCATGCATGAAAGTTTCCTAAAAATTCCTGAACGGCTGCAGATGTTGGGGAAAAGCACGTGATATTTTAGAAATTTAGGGGGAAAAAGGAGGATGGTATTTTTATGTAAAGCCTTCACCCAGTGTTGAAAAATATAATTGTTATTTAGATCTTGTTATTCCTCCAGTACATAGGAATTGTGTAAAGTGTTACAGCAGCTGTATATGTTTCAACTGTGTGCCAAAGATTAGGATAAAGATAGTGGTTGTTTTTCCTAAGTGAGATAACTTTCTTCTTCCCCCTACCCAAATTCTTTTCTGAAGTTGCTGGCATTTGGGTCAAGGTTTTATGAAAAGCCACATTTTAGAACACTGGCACAAAAAAAGGAGTTTTAAGCTGGTTTGCATAGTTCTTTTTTTGTTTTAGAATAAACATAGAGCACTTATATTTTTTACTTTATAGGAACTCCACAAGTTAAGGTCCCATTGTTCTTTTGCTGTGATTCTTGTTACTATTGACGTTGCTGTTTTCTGTCTTTGCTGGTTCTTTCTAATCTACCATTTGTCATTATTGGCATATGATCATCTCAGGGTCACAAGATGGCTGCTGTAAAACCAAATATCATATTCTCACAAAACAAGGAGGAAGCAGAAAAAGAGCCCAAATGGTCATTTTCCTAATGCCTATTTATCTTTTCTCAGAGAAAAATATCATTCTCATAAGCACAATAACAGCCTTCCCTTAATTACTCATTTGCCAAAACAGACTGATATGACCATTCATAAGACAATTCATGGCAAAGAGGGATATGATAATGATTGTCTTAGCCTAACAAGGATTTATCCACTCAAGCTGAATGCTTCACTCCTCAAAAAAGTCATAAAGTTCTATGAGCAAGGAAGAACTACTAAGTGACTGTTAAGTAAACCATCAGAATTGTTTGTCCAAGACCATACGATTCTTTCTTTCCACTGGAAATGGAATTCATTGCCTTAGGTCTTTTTCAATAGTGTACTATTACTGTTGGGGCTGGCTCTGTGCTTGAAAACCAGCTGAAAACCAGTTATAACCTGTTACAAGTGCTATATCTGTTTGCAGTTAAGAAATGCAGAATTCAAAGTGATCTCCTAGCTTGTAAGCCAACTGAGATTCACTGTCCCTCTTCTATAAAAAAAAATGAGCTAATGTGTCCAGAAACTAACTCTAGTAAAGTGGGGTTTAACATTACCCTTTCTTATGAGTTTCGTCAAATTATTTTGGTTGTTAACATGGTGATAATTAAAAGTCAAGGTAAATTTTAAATATTAAGAATTCTGATGTATTGAGCTTGAATTATGCCACCATGCTTATGTAAAAATGAAAGTGGCACCATGGTTACACTGAGAAAAGTTTCTCAGTTGTAACCATTTTGATTTCTTCTTTCCTGTGACCTCCTTCCCTGTTGTCTTGAAGCACAGCAAAAGGATACTGCATGTCTTCTTACTGTAGTGCTGAGGTTACTGAAGTTATATAAAACACATCTCAGTCTCTTGTTTCTTGGAAGGAAAGTCCTGCTAGTTGACTGACAATTCTAAGCAGGGAGAATTAAGAGAAATGTGTTTCATGTTTTGCACACAAATGAAGAATTTGTATAATCACGACTTCACAGCTGTGATCTCAAAAAAGAAGGAATTTCTCTCTTTCTATTTTTCTTGCAATTAACGTAAGAACACTCTAAATCTCTAAGCTTCTGAAGCGTTAGTAGAGATGGTCTAGTAAAGATGTAGTTGTAATGTTTTACCCATTTAGCATGTGTTTATTTTTCCTTATGTACTCCAAGGTGACATATTTGTTCAGCTCAGTGATCTTACAGCTAAAACAATCATTCATTAGTAAAAGGAGAAGCAATCTCAACCTAACAAATCAGAAGTGTTTCTTATTATTTTATACTGAGTTGAATATTTGACTCTTAACACTTTTTGCTACATACAAAACACAAGTCTCTTGAAGGGTTCCTCATAAGTGCATTATACAAGGATTTAGTATGTCCTAAGCACTTAAAGATTTGACATTCAACTGTAGTAGTATCCATGTTGGTTACTTTTCTTACGAGCCCCATGATGAGTTGGAGAAACACTGAAAGAATTAAGAGTATCAGGTTCTATTAAATTGTTACATGTATCTTGCTTAAGTTTGTGCTCATTTATTTATATCCAACTACATAAAGCAAATTTGGAGGAAAAAAAAGAATAATAAATAAATAAGAATGAGGTCTCCAAATATTGTCAGACGAAGATGTCCTCCATATATTAAATTATAAACCAGAATGTCTAAAACACTATACCATTAAATCACAGGTACAGTCAGTTCTGTATATCCAACGGTTCCATAACCTGCAGATATGGAAGCCCGACTGTACTACACCATTTTACATACGGGACTTGAGCATCCGAGGATTTTCGGATCCATGGGGAGTCCTAAAACCAATCCCCCTGCAGATACCAAGGGACCATTGTATATGCTTATATCTGCATTTTTTACGTCTGAAAAAATATGTGCTAAATTATTACTGGTGGTAACATCTGAGTAGGGGGCAAAATTGCCTTCCACTTCATACACTTCTCTGACTGCATTTTTTGCATTCAGCTTACATTAGCTTACATTACTATTGTAAACAGAACAATTTAAACATGCTCTGCCTCTTGGGGTTGGCAACTCACCTGCACATGAGGTAGCCAGTCCTGTTGAAACCATGGGTACAGTGGACACCAAGAAGTCTGTCTAGAAAACAGGGAATATGGAATTAAGTAAGCGAAGTAGATACACTAAAAACGAGTTATACAATTTTCTGAAGAGTAGCCTTTATTAGTTACCACAACACTACCACTATCCTGAAAAGGAAAAACTCTGAAGAAAAGAGTGTTTTTGCAGGAACGTACTATAAAGAATTAACTACTATACCGTCAAAATTCATTGTCTCTGGGAAATTTTGCATAGCCTCCAATCAGATGCAATAGTGTGGACTGGAGAATGCCCATCAGGAACTGATCTGACTATAGAAAAAGGGAGTGGAAAAAAAAAACAGGCTATCAGAAGAACAGAATTTGTTTTTGAGTGAAACAAATGGAATGCCTTCACTTTTAATGCTCAATATTAAAAAGAACAAACGGTTTCTGAAGGGCTCTTGGGGTCCCCAAAGCACTTCCATTCCTTCTCTCCTTCACTGCTCCTCACACGCCACGGGTCTATGTGCCTGGGGAGTTCTCGGGTTAAGTAGCACCGTTCTTATTTCACAATGAAAAAGTAAGGCTTGAGAACGTTAAGCCCAAGCTGCAGAGCAGGCAAACAGAAAAAAGACTAGAATCGAGTCTCAGATTTTTCCAACGATGCCACAGTATTTTGTGGTCCAGGACTTAAAAAAAATTATATGAGAGAGTAAATAAAAAACAACAACATGTAGCTGATCTCTGCAAAAGCTATGTCTGTGACTAGGTGGTGTCTGGCATTCGTCATCTCCTGCCTGGAATACTACCGCCCTACAATTCTAACAATCTCTTCTATTTCAACTGATCCTCCACATGGAAGATGTTCTCTCTCTAAAATATAAACTTGGCTGGATTGCTCTGTTGCTTAAAAATCTGTTGTAGCAATGCAACTTCCCTAACACGAAGCGTCTGCAACTTCTCCAGAGTCTCTGCCCCTGCCGTCAGTTCGGCATCGGCTACTGGTACCCCTTTCCAGACACTCATGGGTAGTGCCTACCTTTACCAACATTCTAGCACGACTATGTTATCTGGAGTTACGGACCACAGCCAGATCTCCACTTCAGCTGCTTCCTATCCAGGTGTTCTTGAGTGGGACATCACAGCAAGCACTGAAAAGAATTCTTCTTCACTCGGAGACTTTACTCTGGCACTCACTGACCGCCACACAGCTGCCTCCTCCATGTTTCTGGCAGCCCAGTATGATAAAACTTCAGACGCCAAGAACATGGTCCCTCTACATCCATCGCTTTCTGCCAGCCTTGCTCAGGGAACACCATCTCAGATTCCAAATCAGGGGCAGAGCCGCCTGTCACTTCCCTGCCAGGAAGGAAGCCAGGTATATTACTATAACCAAGGCACACTGGGGTCTTTACTGTATGGAGAACTTGGCTCCTGCCCGCAATCCTACGGCTCGGCGTCATACACAGGAAGTCGGGCCTCTGGGCAACCAGAAATGGGAATGGGACTGAAGGAGATTCAGCCCACAAATATCCGACCACCAGCTTCCACCTCTGCAGTCTGCCACCCTGTGCCTGCTCAACGCATCACAGAAACAAGTTTTCAAGGTGAGTATAACAAACGCCAGAGAAAGTTGAAGAATGAGGTCGGCATTCAAAAATGGGGTCAAATCGACAGCTGGGAAGGGGTGTAGAGGCAGGTAGAATTTAGATCCTGAGCCTTTAATAACCACTACCTTCGCTCAGTGCCCTCTGTTTTTAGACTCTACATGAGAACACCTAGGGCTTCCCTGGTGGCGCCGTGGTTAAGAATCCGCCTGCCAATGCAATGCGGGGGACACGGGTTCGAGCCCTGGTCTGCGGAGATCCCACATGCCGTGCAGCAACTAAGCGCATGTGCCACAACGACGGAGCCTGCATTCTAGAGCCCGTGAGCCTCAGCTACCGAAGCCCACGTGCCTACAGCCCATGCTCCGCAACAAGAGAAGCCACCGCGATGAGAAGCCCGCACACCGCAAGCAAGAGTAGCCCCCGCTAGCCGCCAACTAGAGAAAGCCCGTGCACAGCAATGAGAGACCCAGTGCAGCCAAAAAAATAAATACGCAGAATAAATAAGTTCAAACAGTAAATAAATACATAAACATAAATTACAAAAAGAAGAACACCTAATGCAGGTGGGAAGGTGGGAGGGCCACTGTAGAGGTCATCTATGCTACATGTACAAGAACCCCGAGAGCACACCAATCGGTACCACACTTTTCACTGCTGTAGCCGATCGTTCCCCCTGTACTGCCACACTGTAGCACTCCCTTCCCTCATCTACTGCTATAGTCTCTTTGGAAGGTGTTTCAGAACTCTTGTTATGAGAGTGCCAGTTGAACTGTCCTCACTTCCTTCATTTATACCAGGATTGAAGACCTTGTGGTCCGAGATCCTGTCCAGAGAGCAAGCAGGCTAAGACTCTGTCTTTGCTGATGTATTTCATCAGAAAGGGCTCTACCCCCTCTCCTAGTTCATGGTGTGACGTGTTCTTGGCCTCTCGGGAGAGTGGGGAGAATGGAAAGGACCCTATATGAGAATATGCTAGGCTCTGTAAAACATTTCAGGTTTTTAAAAATAAGACTCATTTTGTATTGGACTTATAACAGTCCTATGAAATACAAAGCGAGCCGAGAATCAGTGACAGGAAAGGCTCACCAGTAAGAATTACAACAGTCACCGCTTACCTCGTAGCATAGGGCACTGTCCATGATCCTTAAGAAGAGTTAGTAGAAATGCCTTGCCCATCTTGCCCCTGAACCCCTTGAAAGGTACATGACTGCTGTGTTGGTGTTTAGGGGGAGCATCTCACTTACCAGGGACTGACTTCTCCCTTGATCCCTTTGTAGGGATGGAGACCTCCCCCCTGGTGATGAAAAATTCCCTGGGATTGCAACCTCCAAGCCAGACGTTTTGTGTGACACAACGTCAAGAACTCCCCAAGTCCTGCAGTAGCAGAAACAGCCACATACTTGAGAGTAACCCACCATCTGAACTTGGGGACATTTCAGTGACAGCTCCAGTCCAGAGTGCCAGGCGTCTCCTGGCCCTGCCTCCAGCTCCAAGCCAGGGACAAATAGAGAGTAAGCACGTGGATGATATCAAAACCAAGCTTTCAAAGCCTCTGGATGCCTACCAGATCCCAACAGAGAACCAAGATCCTCCACTACTCCCTTTAGGAATCCCTGATATTCACCAGCCGCTGGCCTGCACCGATCCCCTCAGCCAAGAGGAGCAGCCTGGTTCTGAAAATGCTGATCTGGGAGAGAACAGCCGGAGTCGTCAGGACCTAGGGACACTTGAAAATGGGACTGAACCTAGCAGTGGTCTTGCAGACATTACTACACTGGCGGAGGATATTCACCTTCCCCAGCTCTTTAATCCTTTGAAAGAGCTTGATCAATCCCAAGGTCCCCACGTGATCAAAGCTAAAGACACCAGAGCCATTAAGGTGAATCAGGTGCAGGAAAAGCCAAGTGTCATAAAGGTTCCCTCTGATCAACCCAGGAAGAACAAACAGAAAGCCTCTGAGCCTATCAGTGGCGCTCCCAAGGCCAAAATCCAGCCAAAGAATCCAGAGTGCCTGTTAGGGGGAGAAGTGGTTACCTGCCACGCTGCAGTCAGTGACAGGGCTCCTGTGAACACGGCCAAGCACTCTCAAGGCAAACCTCAGAAAGCTGCATCCAGAAAGATCAGCAAAACTAAGAGCCACGGGCAGGAAAAGACCAAAAGGACCAGAGGGAGAAACAAGGCTGAAGAGAACAAGCAGTCAGGGAACAAAGTCAAGGCAGAAGAGAAGCCAGCAATCCCCCACACGAAGCGAAAGGAACACCAAACTGAGCTTCTCCAACAGAGCTTTCAAAAGCCTCGAACCTCCCTTGGCGTGCGCATGCTGGAGTCTGTGAAGGTTCTTCATGCGCTGGGGAAGAAGAATGAGACGAAAACTGGGCTCTCTTCCTGTCGGCTCTTGGGAAAGTCAAGCAACCCCAAAGACCCCCAGCCACCCCCAGCTATCCAGCCATGGCGGCATACCCCACGTGAGGGGAAGGGTCCTGAGAAAACGCAAGTCCAAGCCCAGAAACCAGACAGCAGTGCTGAAACAGAGTGTCCATCTCCAGCCCAGTATGAGCGGCCTCCTCCTGGGAAGGTCAAGTTGATACCTCTGCCTTTTTCTGCCTGGGACAAGCCTCAAGCTCGACCCGCTCCTCGGAGGCCCCAGTCTCTGGCCTCACATCGGCCTGCTGGGGCTTACCGTGCCCAGCCTGGTTCTACTGACTCAGCTCAACCTGCTGCAGTCAATTCATCCCAGCCAGCTCCTGCCTCTTTGCCAGGCCCCGCCAAACCAGCTCAGCCAACTGTGACCAACCCAACCCAACCGGCTTGGACCAACCACACCCAGCCTCGTGTCCCTCAGTCTGCTGCTCCTAGGCCTGCACCCTCCAAAACTTCATCTGGCCCTCCTCTCCAGCGGGAGCCTGTTCCCCCTGCTGTGAATAAGCGCCAGGCCCCACCCAAGCTCCAAACCCAATTTCTACTCCAAGACTTCAGCAAGCAACGAGTTCCATGGAGGGAACCCAACGTGCCTGAGCCAGTCATGTCAAAGCCCATCGAACAAGAGCAGAGGCCAGAGCGAGAGGCCATGAAGAGGCGGGCTCAACAACAACGGGAGAATGCTGCCAGATACACCTCTTCGGGCAAGCTGCAATTTTTCACCGAGAGGGAAAACGAAATGGAAATTGCCGACTACTACGGATACGTCAAGTGAGAGCTGCTAGGATTCTTGGTGCCACCTTGGCTACCAGCTGTTCTTCCATACACAGGTAAGACAGGTATAGAACTGAATAAGTAAATGGAATACAATTAATAGACGAGTAACAAACCTTTCGAATTTTCAGATGCTGCTAACTGGGGCGTGAGAAAGGAAGGACTGAAAGTTGGATGGGAGAATGAAGGAAAGGGGGAAAAACTGAGCAAAGAGGAAGGAACTTGGCCCAGGGCTAGGAAGGCCAAAAGAGACGTATGGATTTAGGAAAGGAAGCAGGAGTGAGGATGAAATGGCAGAAGTAAAAAGCAGGGTCAGAGGTCTGGGTTGAAAGAACACAATTGGAGTAGAGTTGAAGGTGACAGAAGAGGAGTCTAGGTTTACTAGGAGAAATAGAAAAAGTCTCTCGGGGACGCTGGCCTTAAGTCTCACAACCACCAGATAGGTATTTCAGAAAACAAGAGGTTCAGGACACATCTCTGAAAGGTCTGAGTCGCCTTATTCAGGTGTGACTGTAGTGGGGGAATAGGGAAATCTACCAGAGAAGTGGCTAGGGCTCAGAGTTATCCTAGGGGCAGCTGACGACAGGGGCAGAGCCAAGGGAACTGCTGGATCAGGAGGCCCACGGACAAATCAGGGGCATAGCCGCCTGTCACTTCCCTGCCAGGAAGGAAGCCAGGTATATTACTATAACCAAGGCACACTGGGGTCTTTACTGTATGGAGAACTTGGCTCCTGCCCGCAATCCTACGGCTCGGCGTCACACACAGGAAGTAGGGCCTCTGGGCAACCAGAAATGGGAATGGGACTGAAGGAGATTCAGCCCACAAATATCCGACCACCAGCTTCCACCTCTGCAATCTGCCACCCTGTGTCTGCTCAACGCATCACAGAAACAAGTTTTCAAGGTGAGTATACAGACGGCAGAGAAAAGTTGAACAATGAGGTCAGCATTGAAAAATGGGGTCAAATCGACAGCTGGGAAGGGGTGTAGAGACAGGTAGAATTTAGATCCTGAGCCTTTAATAACCACTACCTTCTCTCAGTGCTCTCTGTTTTTAGACTCTATATGAGAACACCTAGGGCTTCCCTGGTGGCGCCTGCCAATGCAGGGGACACGGGTTTGAGCCCTGGTCTGCGAAGATCCCACATGCCGTGCAGCAACTAAGCGCATGTGCCACAACGACGGAGCCTGCATTCTAGAGCCCGTGAGCCTCAACTACCGAAGCCCACGTGCCTACAGCCCATGCTCCGCAACAAGAGAAGCCACCGCGATGAGATGCCCGCACACCGCAAGCAAGAGTAGCCCCCGCTAGCCGCCAACTAGAGAAAGCCCGTGCACAGCAATGAGAGACCCAGTGCAGCCAAAAAAATAAATACGTAGAATAAATAAGTTCAAACAGTAAATAAATACATAAACATAAATTACAAAAAAAAAAGAACACCTAATGCAGGTGGGAAGGTGGGAGGGCCACTGTAGAGGTCATCTATGCTACATGTACAAGAACCCCGAGAGCACACCAATCGGTACCACACTTTTCACTGCTGTAGCCGATCATTCCCCCGGTACTGCCACACTGTAGCACTCCCTTCCCTCATCTACTGCTATAGTCTCTTTGGAAGGTGTTTCAGAACTCTTGTTATGAGAGTGCCAGTTGAACTGTCCTCACTTCCTTCATTTACACCAGGAGTGAAGACCTTGTGGTCCGAGATCCTGTCCAGAGAGCAAGCAGGCTAAGACTCTGTCTTTGTTGATGTATTTCATCAGAAAGGGCTCTACCCCCTCTCCTAGTTCATGGTGTGAAGTGTTCTTGGCCTCTCGGGAAAGTGGGGAGAATGGAAAGGACCCTATATGAGAATGCTAGGCTCTGTAAAACATTTCAGGTTTTTAAAAATAAGACTCATTTTGTATTGGACTGACAACAGTCCTATGAAATACAAAGAAAGCCGAGAATCAGTGACAGGAAAGGATCACCAGTAAGAACTACAACAGTCACCGCTTACCTCGTAGCACAGGGCGCTGTCCGTGATCCTTAAGAAGAGTTAGTAGAAATGCCTTGCCCATCTTGCCCCTGAACCCCTTGAAAGGTACACGACTGCTGTGTTGGTGTTTAGGGGGAGCATCTCACTTACCAGGGACTGACTTCTCCCTTGATTCCTCTGTAGTGATGGAGACTTCCCCGCTGATGAAAAATTCCCTGGGATTGCAACCTCCAAGCCAGACAGCTTTCCTATGGAATGACAGAGAACTTGTCAAGGTGAAACACCAGTCTGCGGGAGAAAGGGAAGAAGAGAATGATGGAAATCGTTTCTGGGAAACTATTTTTACATTATGTGTTGTTTGTTCCCGGTAAATAAACTGAAATCTTCTTAACAGTAAAACAAAATCGAAACCACTAAAGCCAATAATACAGGAGTATAACGTTCGAAAAAAATTTCTTTGGCTGCGCAGCATGTGGGATCTTAGCTCCCCAACCAGGGATTGAACCCACGCCTGCTGCATTGCAAGCGCAGAGTCTTCACCACGGGACCACCGGGGAAGTCCCAGGACTATCACTTTTAAAGGAGAAGGTACAAACCCCTCGGTTCTATGAACTGGAGATTTTTAGTAAGAAGTCAATATATTTGTTGTTAGGCACATTTTATGTTAGGCTGTCTCCCTGCACAGGATGCAGGCGCCTTGAGAATGGAAGTCATATCCCTCTATAGTACGTCCCTCTTCTTTCTGCTTTGCAGTTTGCTGCTCCACTTGTTCAACCCCACCTAGTAATAACCTATACTTCCCTTGTTCCTGTTTTCCCATCTGGAAAACAGACAAAAGGCCACCAAACAACGCAAAGGTCTCAACAAATAAGGGATATCCAAAACCAGAGATGGCCAGAACTTCTGTACCCCTGATGAAATAGTCCTCATACAAAACCTGATAATCAAATTCCTTAATGCTAGGAATCACAGTGAAAAATAGTATCTGAACTGACTTCTGTCAGATGAGTGAGAACTAAGGTTAATTCAGTGTATCTGAAGCATAGAAAGTGAGGGCAAAAGTGGCACAAGATGGGACTAGAGAAGCAGAGAGGATTCTAGACCACGCAGAGTCTTAAAGGCCAACAGTGTGTTTTCTATTCTCAAAACAATGTTTGTGAGCGATGTTTATGAGCACCGTTCCAACTTGCTTTGAAGGTTTCTTGTGTGAAGAGTGGATTGGAAGGAAACAAGATATATATGGACACTAGTTAGGACCTAATCGCAACAGACAGGCAAGTTCAGTATTAGGAAGTTGAGGAAGAGCTGGCTGACAGATTCCAAAGAAATTCAGGAGATGAACTGAAGCGGGCTTAATGGGGTAGGAGATGGAGGAAAGGAAGGTCTTAGGGAATTCAAGGGTTTACTGCACACATGAGCAAAGTCTCAAAATTAATCATTTGAACGTACAGAGGCGGATCTCCCAAATGACACCGGTTAGGAAGCAACGGTACGCCCTTTAGAATTCCTAGAGACAACACAAATCAACTGTTTCGATGGAAAATTCGGCGGGACTCTTGACTTCCATGGGAATACAGAGAAAAGAGACACTGATCTGGCTTGCAGGTATATTTAGGAAGTTGTTAGCCGGACATCACCTACTAGTATCATGTAAGTAGGCCGTCCGAAGTAGGAAGCTTAGGGGAAAAACCTGGAGGAAAACTTAAAAGCTGAAGCCACACCTCTACACTACACCACCTTTCACAATTTCTTCTCAGATAAGCATCATCCCCATCAGTGAAGAAACTCGTACCTCATAATAGGAAAAACAGGCCTAAAGATTCAATGTGTGTCTTGGGGGGTCCCATCTATGCGATATCTTCCTGGGACCAGAAAAGGCCCCAGGAAGATCAATCTCTGCACCCCTGAAAGCTTACCACCAAGGAAAATGACTAGGTCCATAGATTTCCTCCCTCAAACCAGCTTACCTCACACATAGATCATTAGCAACTCCGCCCTTACTCACATTATCACAGTCACAAGAGTGGTTAGGGAGAAAAGCACTGACCAGGGGAACTAAAACAGAGGCAATCCAGGCCAAGCTGGGCTGGTGGCAGATATCTGCTCCTTACGCTCGGGTGCATAATGCGACTCACCACAGTGCCTTTTTCACAGACCCTTTTGAACGTTTCTCCACAGAATCCAACAGCTCAAGTTAGCTCATGACGCTTCAAGGTCAACAGTCGTCAAGAGAAAAACATGCAATATGTCTTACAATGTTGGATTCCTTACAAACAGGACAAGGAGATAACCATGTAGACAAAACCAGAGCATTTGAAAACATCTGTATTCTACAAACACACCAGTGAATGCTATAAATAAGGTACTATGACATAAAACAAAATGAAAACTAGATGTGAGACTGTTCTCTTCAGTGTACAGACTTCATGGCAGTTGCTGCACACTATCTAGCTACTTAGATCTTTAACTCTCTGTTCTGTTAATACCAAATGAGGCCCAAGTGTGTCAACCTGTTTCCCACAGAAACCAAAAAGTCTACATGCATCTCTTTTCTCCTGTGCCCTTTTCACCTTACCTGCTCCCAATTCTCCACCAACGTCCTCCTCTTTCTCTAATTATTCTCCTCTTCATTTTGCTTGGCCTTGCCCCCAAGCATGCAAGACAGAGAGTCCTAGAGGTCCAAGATTCTAGAGTGGCTGTTTGCAAGGCGGAGGAGATTACAGTAACTGCCACACTGTATATACTTCTGTGCAAAGAAAAAGGGACAGTGTTCAGAATGTCTCTCACATATAACAAGAGCTGGAGATGGCAGGATACCTGTGTGGCCCAAGGAACTAGAGCTAGCAAATTACGGGCCAAACAATTGCAACCAAAGGCTGGAAGAGGAAAGGTCTGCAACCAGCTCTGTCTCCTAGCTCTCTGGTATTTGCTGCCAACGGGCAGAGTCTATTTCGTGAGGCATCAAGCACTGAAAAGAAGACTCCTGCTGCTGGAAGTTGACAGGAAGTAACGTCCAATGCAAGATCAAGGCTTGTCCTCGAAGCAATGCCCATAATGGAAGAAAAAAAAACAAAGAGAAAGCGGAAGAGAAATGTTAAGTCGCAAGTCCAACCTGGCCCCCAGCCTAGCCCAGCCCAAGGAAGGTAGGAGTCAAGGAGAAGAAACTAAAAGAGAAGAGCCTTGGACCACAACATTCTCCACAAGGTACACTCAAGAAACTTCACCCTACTCTTGAACCAAGTTACAAAGAGAGCTTCTTAATCCCTACTTTGGCTCCTTAAAAGCTGCTATCAGTTCACTCATTAGACACATATGATTTCAGAACAACTGTAATAGTTCAAACTAGATGGCTCTTTCCTTCCTAAGGATTATTAATTAAATAAGATCTATATAGCTCTAAGTATATGATACATAAAATAGAATACTCTGTAGAATGTAAGTAACTCTTAGTTCAGTGTATTAATGAACGTCTGTAAGAAATGTTGCAATGATTTCCCTAATGGAAGAGCCTGGGGGAGGTAAATCTGTCTTCTAGGATTTCCTCCCCAGAGCTCAGAAACTCAGGTGTTGTTTTAGCTCTCCTACACTCTCTTCACCCAAGCCCGCCTTCCTGTTGGGGATCGGACCTCCCTATTGGCTCTCTCATACCTTTCAACTGCCTGCTTTGTGACATCACTCTCCTACCAAACCTACTACCACTTGGTAGAGCCTTGGGGTTTCCGTGGAGCTGTTTGGACCAGTAACCAGTGACCTCTGTACTGGACACGTGCGCCGTTCAGCTGCAGCCACTCAGACATCCTCTAGTGTTGTCTCCTCATCCCTTGTACCTGCAGTGGATGCTTCCTCTTCTCTGACCATGTCAGGTAAGAAAAGAAACTTTGGAAAGTTTTGCGTTCGATTTCTTTTGCCCCTAAATTGAGTAGGAGATTCAAAATAGCATGGAATAATGAGGGAAAGTATTGAACTACAAGTCTGGAGACCTAATTTCACTTTTGACTTTGACGTTTACTATCTGTGTGACTTTGGACAAATCACTGGCTGTCTCACAAAGCCTGTTGCTTTCCTTAACTGTTACGTTAGGATACCACATTGGGTTGATCACTCTGATCCCCTTCTTTTCCAGTATTGAGCCTTAAAGGGTACCCATGTAGAAAACGAAATCAGACACTTCTCAAGAGTGTTTCAACAGAAACGTAGAAAAGCCAGGGGACATAGAAAACTAGCAATATATACCAAGATGTTTCATCTCTAATGGTCTCCCTCCACTAGGATTTCGACTAGTTGAAAAGAGAGAATAGGGAGAGAGGATGGAGAGTACTGGGCTCTACAGGGAGGCACAGAGTCGAGCGTAAGGAAGTTTAGGATGGTTTTCATTAGCACAGGCCAACAGGCACCAAGAGATGGGAGAAAATGTAAGAATGAAGAGGGAAAGCATAGAGGAGCTCTCAAGAAAAACGGAGTTTGCAATGGAATGCTGATGGGAACCAAAGATTTTCAATTAAAGCAGAAACAGCACAGAGGGAAACCTGCTCAGAGCAGGGCAAAACCAAGTTGATGGTAGCAAACCCTTACATTAACAGACTAAGAAGGAAAGTAAGGCCAGAACAGGGGATCGCCAGGAAAGGCAGCTTATCAGAAAAGTCATACTCCGTTTTCTTTCTTTTATTGCCTCTCTGAATACAGTTGGCCACTTGACAGTTTTGAATATAAACGTTTTAGAAATACGTTTTAGAAATGATGCCTCCTATAAACAAGCAACCACAGTGGTTATCTAGGGGGCTGCTTTTCAGTGTTTTATTCTTTCTAATTTTTAAACTAGGTAGACATTTCGCCAATTCAACATTTTAAGTGATATCTTCTAAATTGAATCAGAAGGACTATTTTCCTTTGTGTGATATGTAGGTTCTAAGGCAAGGCTGCTTTTCATTTTTACAGTTATTTCCTTCCTAACACAGAGAGCACACTGATCAACAGCCATCGTTCGCTTGTAGATCTTAGCTACCGAAGAAGAAGAAGAAGAAGAAAAAGTCAAGCCCCACATCTCTAATTCCCCCCCACTTAGGGAATTCCCTGGCGGTCCAGTGCTTAGGACTCGGTGCTTTCACGGCCAGGGCCACGCGGCGCGGCCAAAGAAACAAAACAAACAAACATCCACGTTTATCGAAAACCATATTGTGGAGTCCTGTGGATTTTCTTACATTTGAAAATCTTTTTTAATGGGATTCTAGGCATGATGGTTTTTTGAGGTTTTGGGATGCCATCTTCTTGGATGCTGAAGATGATTCTAATCTAAGTTCTAGGATAAATCCAAAAACCTTCCTGATACATTTTAAGCTTCCTTTCTGCTTATTATATAAGCTATATTCATTGAAATATATATTTCTCCTAGGCTTAATACCTCTTACTTGCTGGGTAAAAATATGAAGGAGCACAATAATGAAACTCTTTTACACTTATTATTTTGCCGTCTGCTTCGTACCGGTTTTCATTGAAATACTTGTCTATGTGTGTTGTGGCTACCTATACATGCACATTTATTGCATTCTGTTGCTTGTTATGCATTTTTTACTGACATACCTTCTCTGTCTGTATGCATTGGCTAGGAATTCATTCACCTCTATCACCTCCATCGTGTTTTCTGGTTAATAGTATTCACTAAAATAGAGTGGGCAAAATTCACTTTCATAATGTTGCATGGATGGTACAGAATGCCATTTGTTAGTAAGTTCATTAGGCTTCGATACTTGCCACATACCCCAGTTTTCATTAATATCTATGGATTTCTTTTTCGTTAACGTAATATGCTTGTCATGATTTTTCTTTGTCTTTCTAGAACTTATTGTATCTTCCTCCATATAAACCATACGCAATAGATCAGCTTATTCATCTATTAATTATTACTGCTATTATTATTGGTGGTGGTGTTATAACCACTTTATAGATGAGTAATCTGAAGGAATCAGATAACTTTTCCCTTTCCAAAAGCACTTAAGAAATCCACTTTCGGGTAATCATTTTGAGGTAGGATGAGAAACCAGGCTTGAAGAGGGCAAAAATGACTCTTTCAATTCACCAGTTGGACTGAGCTGTACGTCACCTCTAGGTAATAGCGTGGGAACTGCACAAGCAAAGGGAGACACTGAAGACGACAATGGTAATAGCCGTACTGTTTTCTAATGGACAAAAAAAATGCCTATATTATAAGTTCTGTTTCTCCTGCTTTCTGGCAGTATCATGCTCAGAGTGGAGTCCTGGCAAGGAAGTCAGGATACTTAGGTTCTGAAACCTGGTAATGATACTAACATAATGAGAGAACTTGAACAAGTCAACCCGACCTCTCTGAGCCTCAGTTTCCTTACTCACGAAATGAGACTGAGAACATCGAAGTTCTCTAAGGGCCTCCTAGTTCTAAAATGCTTCCAGTCTAGGAAATAGCATAGAAGTCAATACGAGTGCAGGCTGAAGGGAAAGACAGGGCAGGGAGAAGGTTGCTTCCAGCCTAGAGAACAATCTCTGAACCACACCACTTGGCTCTTCTGCCCGTCTGTGCCCAAGATTGGGAGCACAGGCAGTTAATAGAGAAGAGTGGAAAACTGCTCAGTCCTTACAGCCATCATCAACTGTCTGATTTTGGGTTTCTCAGGAAGTAGTGATAGTAGAGGTGTCCTGATAGCAAGAACCTTCAGATGATGCCGTTCCTCAAACGTAGTGAGAATTTCTCAACCTCCCTGAGTTTGTCATGACCCTCTTGTTCTTACAGAAAATTTCCAACATCCATCTCTACGTGGAACTCTAAATTCTCTGCAGCATTCTCCTCCTGTGGTGAGCAATGCAACTTCCCTAACACGAAGTGTCTGCAACTTCTCCAGAGTCTCTGCCCCTGCCGTCAGTTCGGCATCGGCTACTGGTACCCCTTTCCAGACACTCATGGGTAGTGCCTACCTTTACCAACATTCTAGCACGACTATGTTATCTGGAGTTACGGACCACAGCCAGATCTCCACTTCAGCTGCTTCCTATCCAGGTGTTCTTGAGTGGGACATCACAGCAAGCACTGAAAAGAATTCTTCTTCACTCGGAGACTTTACTCTGGCACTCACTGACCGCCACACAGCTGCCTCCTCCATGTTTCTGGCAGCCCAGTATGATAAAACTTCAGACGCCAAGAACATGGTCCCTCTACATCCATCGCTTTCTGCCAGCCTTGCTCAGGGAACACCATCTCAGATTCCAAATCAGGGGCAGAGCCGCCTGTCACTTCCCTGCCAGGAAGGAAGCCAGGTATATTACTATAACCAAGGCACACTGGGGTCTTTACTGTATGGAGAACTTGGCTCCTGCCCGCAATCCTACGGCTCGGCGTCATACACAGGAAGTCGGGCCTCTGGGCAACCAGAAATGGGAATGGGACTGAAGGAGATTCAGCCCACAAATATCCGACCACCAGCTTCCACCTCTGCAGTCTGCCACCCTGTGCCTGCTCAACGCATCACAGAAACAAGTTTTCAAGGTGAGTATAACAAACGCCAGAGAAAGTTGAAGAATGAGGTCGGCATTCAAAAATGGGGTCAAATCGACAGCTGGGAAGGGGTGTAGAGGCAGGTAGAATTTAGATCCTGAGCCTTTAATAACCACTACCTTCGCTCAGTGCCCTCTGTTTTTAGACTCTACATGAGAACACCTAGGGCTTCCCTGGTGGCGCCGTGGTTAAGAATCCGCCTGCCAATGCAATGCGGGGGACACGGGTTCGAGCCCTGGTCTGCGGAGATCCCACATGCCGTGCAGCAACTAAGCGCATGTGCCACAACGACGGAGCCTGCATTCTAGAGCCCGTGAGCCTCAGCTACCGAAGCCCACGTGCCTACAGCCCATGCTCCGCAACAAGAGAAGCCACCGCGATGAGAAGCCCGCACACCGCAAGCAAGAGTAGCCCCCGCTAGCCGCCAACTAGAGAAAGCCCGTGCACAGCAATGAGAGACCCAGTGCAGCCAAAAAAATAAATACGCAGAATAAATAAGTTCAAACAGTAAATAAATACATAAACATAAATTACAAAAAGAAGAACACCTAATGCAGGTGGGAAGGTGGGAGGGCCACTGTAGAGGTCATCTATGCTACATGTACAAGAACCCCGAGAGCACACCAATCGGTACCACACTTTTCACTGCTGTAGCCGATCGTTCCCCCTGTACTGCCACACTGTAGCACTCCCTTCCCTCATCTACTGCTATAGTCTCTTTGGAAGGTGTTTCAGAACTCTTGTTATGAGAGTGCCAGTTGAACTGTCCTCACTTCCTTCATTTATACCAGGATTGAAGACCTTGTGGTCCGAGATCCTGTCCAGAGAGCAAGCAGGCTAAGACTCTGTCTTTGCTGATGTATTTCATCAGAAAGGGCTCTACCCCCTCTCCTAGTTCATGGTGTGACGTGTTCTTGGCCTCTCGGGAGAGTGGGGAGAATGGAAAGGACCCTATATGAGAATATGCTAGGCTCTGTAAAACATTTCAGGTTTTTAAAAATAAGACTCATTTTGTATTGGACTTATAACAGTCCTATGAAATACAAAGCGAGCCGAGAATCAGTGACAGGAAAGGCTCACCAGTAAGAATTACAACAGTCACCGCTTACCTCGTAGCATAGGGCACTGTCCATGATCCTTAAGAAGAGTTAGTAGAAATGCCTTGCCCATCTTGCCCCTGAACCCCTTGAAAGGTACATGACTGCTGTGTTGGTGTTTAGGGGGAGCATCTCACTTACCAGGGACTGACTTCTCCCTTGATCCCTTTGTAGGGATGGAGACCTCCCCCCTGGTGATGAAAAATTCCCTGGGATTGCAACCTCCAAGCCAGACGTTTTGTGTGACACAACGTCAAGAACTCCCCAAGTCCTGCAGTAGCAGAAACAGCCACATACTTGAGAGTAACCCACCATCTGAACTTGGGGACATTTCAGTGACAGCTCCAGTCCAGAGTGCCAGGCGTCTCCTGGCCCTGCCTCCAGCTCCAAGCCAGGGACAAATAGAGAGTAAGCACGTGGATGATATCAAAACCAAGCTTTCAAAGCCTCTGGATGCCTACCAGATCCCAACAGAGAACCAAGATCCTCCACTACTCCCTTTAGGAATCCCTGATATTCACCAGCCGCTGGCCTGCACCGATCCCCTCAGCCAAGAGGAGCAGCCTGGTTCTGAAAATGCTGATCTGGGAGAGAACAGCCGGAGTCGTCAGGACCTAGGGACACTTGAAAATGGGACTGAACCTAGCAGTGGTCTTGCAGACATTACTACACTGGCGGAGGATATTCACCTTCCCCAGCTCTTTAATCCTTTGAAAGAGCTTGATCAATCCCAAGGTCCCCACGTGATCAAAGCTAAAGACACCAGAGCCATTAAGGTGAATCAGGTGCAGGAAAAGCCAAGTGTCATAAAGGTTCCCTCTGATCAACCCAGGAAGAACAAACAGAAAGCCTCTGAGCCTATCAGTGGCGCTCCCAAGGCCAAAATCCAGCCAAAGAATCCAGAGTGCCTGTTAGGGGGAGAAGTGGTTACCTGCCACGCTGCAGTCAGTGACAGGGCTCCTGTGAACACGGCCAAGCACTCTCAAGGCAAACCTCAGAAAGCTGCATCCAGAAAGATCAGCAAAACTAAGAGCCACGGGCAGGAAAAGACCAAAAGGACCAGAGGGAGAAACAAGGCTGAAGAGAACAAGCAGTCAGGGAACAAAGTCAAGGCAGAAGAGAAGCCAGCAATCCCCCACACGAAGCGAAAGGAACACCAAACTGAGCTTCTCCAACAGAGCTTTCAAAAGCCTCGAACCTCCCTTGGCGTGCGCATGCTGGAGTCTGTGAAGGTTCTTCATGCGCTGGGGAAGAAGAATGAGACGAAAACTGGGCTCTCTTCCTGTCGGCTCTTGGGAAAGTCAAGCAACCCCAAAGACCCCCAGCCACCCCCAGCTATCCAGCCATGGCGGCATACCCCACGTGAGGGGAAGGGTCCTGAGAAAACGCAAGTCCAAGCCCAGAAACCAGACAGCAGTGCTGAAACAGAGTGTCCATCTCCAGCCCAGTATGAGCGGCCTCCTCCTGGGAAGGTCAAGTTGATACCTCTGCCTTTTTCTGCCTGGGACAAGCCTCAAGCTCGACCCGCTCCTCGGAGGCCCCAGTCTCTGGCCTCACATCGGCCTGCTGGGGCTTACCGTGCCCAGCCTGGTTCTACTGACTCAGCTCAACCTGCTGCAGTCAATTCATCCCAGCCAGCTCCTGCCTCTTTGCCAGGCCCCGCCAAACCAGCTCAGCCAACTGTGACCAACCCAACCCAACCGGCTTGGACCAACCACACCCAGCCTCGTGTCCCTCAGTCTGCTGCTCCTAGGCCTGCACCCTCCAAAACTTCATCTGGCCCTCCTCTCCAGCGGGAGCCTGTTCCCCCTGCTGTGAATAAGCGCCAGGCCCCACCCAAGCTCCAAACCCAATTTCTACTCCAAGACTTCAGCAAGCAACGAGTTCCATGGAGGGAACCCAACGTGCCTGAGCCAGTCATGTCAAAGCCCATCGAACAAGAGCAGAGGCCAGAGCGAGAGGCCATGAAGAGGCGGGCTCAACAACAACGGGAGAATGCTGCCAGATACACCTCTTCGGGCAAGCTGCAATTTTTCACCGAGAGGGAAAACGAAATGGAAATTGCCGACTACTACGGATACGTCAAGTGAGAGCTGCTAGGATTCTTGGTGCCACCTTGGCTACCAGCTGTTCTTCCATACACAGGTAAGACAGGTATAGAACTGAATAAGTAAATGGAATACAATTAATAGACGAGTAACAAACCTTTCGAATTTTCAGATGCTGCTAACTGGGGCGTGAGAAAGGAAGGACTGAAAGTTGGATGGGAGAATGAAGGAAAGGGGGAAAAACTGAGCAAAGAGGAAGGAACTTGGCCCAGGGCTAGGAAGGCCAAAAGAGACGTATGGATTTAGGAAAGGAAGCAGGAGTGAGGATGAAATGGCAGAAGTAAAAAGCAGGGTCAGAGGTCTGGGTTGAAAGAACACAATTGGAGTAGAGTTGAAGGTGACAGAAGAGGAGTCTAGGTTTACTAGGAGAAATAGAAAAAGTCTCTCGGGGACGCTGGCCTTAAGTCTCACAACCACCAGATAGGTATTTCAGAAAACAAGAGGTTCAGGACACATCTCTGAAAGGTCTGAGTCGCCTTATTCAGGTGTGACTGTAGTGGGGGAATAGGGAAATCTACCAGAGAAGTGGCTAGGGCTCAGAGTTATCCTAGGGGCAGCTGACGACAGGGGCAGAGCCAAGGGAACTGCTGGATCAGGAGGCCCACGGACAAATCAGGGGCATAGCCGCCTGTCACTTCCCTGCCAGGAAGGAAGCCAGGTATATTACTATAACCAAGGCACACTGGGGTCTTTACTGTATGGAGAACTTGGCTCCTGCCCGCAATCCTACGGCTCGGCGTCACACACAGGAAGTAGGGCCTCTGGGCAACCAGAAATGGGAATGGGACTGAAGGAGATTCAGCCCACAAATATCCGACCACCAGCTTCCACCTCTGCAATCTGCCACCCTGTGTCTGCTCAACGCATCACAGAAACAAGTTTTCAAGGTGAGTATACAGACGGCAGAGAAAAGTTGAACAATGAGGTCAGCATTGAAAAATGGGGTCAAATCGACAGCTGGGAAGGGGTGTAGAGACAGGTAGAATTTAGATCCTGAGCCTTTAATAACCACTACCTTCTCTCAGTGCTCTCTGTTTTTAGACTCTATATGAGAACACCTAGGGCTTCCCTGGTGGCGCCTGCCAATGCAGGGGACACGGGTTTGAGCCCTGGTCTGCGAAGATCCCACATGCCGTGCAGCAACTAAGCGCATGTGCCACAACGACGGAGCCTGCATTCTAGAGCCCGTGAGCCTCAACTACCGAAGCCCACGTGCCTACAGCCCATGCTCCGCAACAAGAGAAGCCACCGCGATGAGATGCCCGCACACCGCAAGCAAGAGTAGCCCCCGCTAGCCGCCAACTAGAGAAAGCCCGTGCACAGCAATGAGAGACCCAGTGCAGCCAAAAAAATAAATACGTAGAATAAATAAGTTCAAACAGTAAATAAATACATAAACATAAATTACAAAAAAAAAAGAACACCTAATGCAGGTGGGAAGGTGGGAGGGCCACTGTAGAGGTCATCTATGCTACATGTACAAGAACCCCGAGAGCACACCAATCGGTACCACACTTTTCACTGCTGTAGCCGATCATTCCCCCGGTACTGCCACACTGTAGCACTCCCTTCCCTCATCTACTGCTATAGTCTCTTTGGAAGGTGTTTCAGAACTCTTGTTATGAGAGTGCCAGTTGAACTGTCCTCACTTCCTTCATTTACACCAGGAGTGAAGACCTTGTGGTCCGAGATCCTGTCCAGAGAGCAAGCAGGCTAAGACTCTGTCTTTGTTGATGTATTTCATCAGAAAGGGCTCTACCCCCTCTCCTAGTTCATGGTGTGAAGTGTTCTTGGCCTCTCGGGAAAGTGGGGAGAATGGAAAGGACCCTATATGAGAATGCTAGGCTCTGTAAAACATTTCAGGTTTTTAAAAATAAGACTCATTTTGTATTGGACTGACAACAGTCCTATGAAATACAAAGAAAGCCGAGAATCAGTGACAGGAAAGGATCACCAGTAAGAACTACAACAGTCACCGCTTACCTCGTAGCACAGGGCGCTGTCCGTGATCCTTAAGAAGAGTTAGTAGAAATGCCTTGCCCATCTTGCCCCTGAACCCCTTGAAAGGTACACGACTGCTGTGTTGGTGTTTAGGGGGAGCATCTCACTTACCAGGGACTGACTTCTCCCTTGATTCCTCTGTAGTGATGGAGACTTCCCCGCTGATGAAAAATTCCCTGGGATTGCAACCTCCAAGCCAGACAGCTTTCCTATGGAATGACAGAGAACTTGTCAAGGTGAAACACCAGTCTGCGGGAGAAAGGGAAGAAGAGAATGATGGAAATCGTTTCTGGGAAACTATTTTTACATTATGTGTTGTTTGTTCCCGGTAAATAAACTGAAATCTTCTTAACAGTAAAACAAAATCGAAACCACTAAAGCCAATAATACAGGAGTATAACGTTCGAAAAAAATTTCTTTGGCTGCGCAGCATGTGGGATCTTAGCTCCCCAACCAGGGATTGAACCCACGCCTGCTGCATTGCAAGCGCAGAGTCTTCACCACGGGACCACCGGGGAAGTCCCAGGACTATCACTTTTAAAGGAGAAGGTACAAACCCCTCGGTTCTATGAACTGGAGATTTTTAGTAAGAAGTCAATATATTTGTTGTTAGGCACATTTTATGTTAGGCTGTCTCCCTGCACAGGATGCAGGCGCCTTGAGAATGGAAGTCATATCCCTCTATAGTACGTCCCTCTTCTTTCTGCTTTGCAGTTTGCTGCTCCACTTGTTCAACCCCACCTAGTAATAACCTATACTTCCCTTGTTCCTGTTTTCCCATCTGGAAAACAGACAAAAGGCCACCAAACAACGCAAAGGTCTCAACAAATAAGGGATATCCAAAACCAGAGATGGCCAGAACTTCTGTACCCCTGATGAAATAGTCCTCATACAAAACCTGATAATCAAATTCCTTAATGCTAGGAATCACAGTGAAAAATAGTATCTGAACTGACTTCTGTCAGATGAGTGAGAACTAAGGTTAATTCAGTGTATCTGAAGCATAGAAAGTGAGGGCAAAAGTGGCACAAGATGGGACTAGAGAAGCAGAGAGGATTCTAGACCACGCAGAGTCTTAAAGGCCAACAGTGTGTTTTCTATTCTCAAAACAATGTTTGTGAGCGATGTTTATGAGCACCGTTCCAACTTGCTTTGAAGGTTTCTTGTGTGAAGAGTGGATTGGAAGGAAACAAGATATATATGGACACTAGTTAGGACCTAATCGCAACAGACAGGCAAGTTCAGTATTAGGAAGTTGAGGAAGAGCTGGCTGACAGATTCCAAAGAAATTCAGGAGATGAACTGAAGCGGGCTTAATGGGGTAGGAGATGGAGGAAAGGAAGGTCTTAGGGAATTCAAGGGTTTACTGCACACATGAGCAAAGTCTCAAAATTAATCATTTGAACGTACAGAGGCGGATCTCCCAAATGACACCGGTTAGGAAGCAACGGTACGCCCTTTAGAATTCCTAGAGACAACACAAATCAACTGTTTCGATGGAAAATTCGGCGGGACTCTTGACTTCCATGGGAATACAGAGAAAAGAGACACTGATCTGGCTTGCAGGTATATTTAGGAAGTTGTTAGCCGGACATCACCTACTAGTATCATGTAAGTAGGCCGTCCGAAGTAGGAAGCTTAGGGGAAAAACCTGGAGGAAAACTTAAAAGCTGAAGCCACACCTCTACACTACACCACCTTTCACAATTTCTTCTCAGATAAGCATCATCCCCATCAGTGAAGAAACTCGTACCTCATAATAGGAAAAACAGGCCTAAAGATTCAATGTGTGTCTTGGGGGGTCCCATCTATGCGATATCTTCCTGGGACCAGAAAAGGCCCCAGGAAGATCAATCTCTGCACCCCTGAAAGCTTACCACCAAGGAAAATGACTAGGTCCATAGATTTCCTCCCTCAAACCAGCTTACCTCACACATAGATCATTAGCAACTCCGCCCTTACTCACATTATCACAGTCACAAGAGTGGTTAGGGAGAAAAGCACTGACCAGGGGAACTAAAACAGAGGCAATCCAGGCCAAGCTGGGCTGGTGGCAGATATCTGCTCCTTACGCTCGGGTGCATAATGCGACTCACCACAGTGCCTTTTTCACAGACCCTTTTGAACGTTTCTCCACAGAATCCAACAGCTCAAGTTAGCTCATGACGCTTCAAGGTCAACAGTCGTCAAGAGAAAAACATGCAATATGTCTTACAATGTTGGATTCCTTACAAACAGGACAAGGAGATAACCATGTAGACAAAACCAGAGCATTTGAAAACATCTGTATTCTACAAACACACCAGTGAATGCTATAAATAAGGTACTATGACATAAAACAAAATGAAAACTAGATGTGAGACTGTTCTCTTCAGTGTACAGACTTCATGGCAGTTGCTGCACACTATCTAGCTACTTAGATCTTTAACTCTCTGTTCTGTTAATACCAAATGAGGCCCAAGTGTGTCAACCTGTTTCCCACAGAAACCAAAAAGTCTACATGCATCTCTTTTCTCCTGTGCCCTTTTCACCTTACCTGCTCCCAATTCTCCACCAACGTCCTCCTCTTTCTCTAATTATTCTCCTCTTCATTTTGCTTGGCCTTGCCCCCAAGCATGCAAGACAGAGAGTCCTAGAGGTCCAAGATTCTAGAGTGGCTGTTTGCAAGGCGGAGGAGATTACAGTAACTGCCACACTGTATATACTTCTGTGCAAAGAAAAAGGGACAGTGTTCAGAATGTCTCTCACATATAACAAGAGCTGGAGATGGCAGGATACCTGTGTGGCCCAAGGAACTAGAGCTAGCAAATTACGGGCCAAACAATTGCAACCAAAGGCTGGAAGAGGAAAGGTCTGCAACCAGCTCTGTCTCCTAGCTCTCTGGTATTTGCTGCCAACGGGCAGAGTCTATTTCGTGAGGCATCAAGCACTGAAAAGAAGACTCCTGCTGCTGGAAGTTGACAGGAAGTAACGTCCAATGCAAGATCAAGGCTTGTCCTCGAAGCAATGCCCATAATGGAAGAAAAAAAAACAAAGAGAAAGCGGAAGAGAAATGTTAAGTCGCAAGTCCAACCTGGCCCCCAGCCTAGCCCAGCCCAAGGAAGGTAGGAGTCAAGGAGAAGAAACTAAAAGAGAAGAGCCTTGGACCACAACATTCTCCACAAGGTACACTCAAGAAACTTCACCCTACTCTTGAACCAAGTTACAAAGAGAGCTTCTTAATCCCTACTTTGGCTCCTTAAAAGCTGCTATCAGTTCACTCATTAGACACATATGATTTCAGAACAACTGTAATAGTTCAAACTAGATGGCTCTTTCCTTCCTAAGGATTATTAATTAAATAAGATCTATATAGCTCTAAGTATATGATACATAAAATAGAATACTCTGTAGAATGTAAGTAACTCTTAGTTCAGTGTATTAATGAACGTCTGTAAGAAATGTTGCAATGATTTCCCTAATGGAAGAGCCTGGGGGAGGTAAATCTGTCTTCTAGGATTTCCTCCCCAGAGCTCAGAAACTCAGGTGTTGTTTTAGCTCTCCTACACTCTCTTCACCCAAGCCCGCCTTCCTGTTGGGGATCGGACCTCCCTATTGGCTCTCTCATACCTTTCAACTGCCTGCTTTGTGACATCACTCTCCTACCAAACCTACTACCACTTGGTAGAGCCTTGGGGTTTCCGTGGAGCTGTTTGGACCAGTAACCAGTGACCTCTGTACTGGACACGTGCGCCGTTCAGCTGCAGCCACTCAGACATCCTCTAGTGTTGTCTCCTCATCCCTTGTACCTGCAGTGGATGCTTCCTCTTCTCTGACCATGTCAGGTAAGAAAAGAAACTTTGGAAAGTTTTGCGTTCGATTTCTTTTGCCCCTAAATTGAGTAGGAGATTCAAAATAGCATGGAATAATGAGGGAAAGTATTGAACTACAAGTCTGGAGACCTAATTTCACTTTTGACTTTGACGTTTACTATCTGTGTGACTTTGGACAAATCACTGGCTGTCTCACAAAGCCTGTTGCTTTCCTTAACTGTTACGTTAGGATACCACATTGGGTTGATCACTCTGATCCCCTTCTTTTCCAGTATTGAGCCTTAAAGGGTACCCATGTAGAAAACGAAATCAGACACTTCTCAAGAGTGTTTCAACAGAAACGTAGAAAAGCCAGGGGACATAGAAAACTAGCAATATATACCAAGATGTTTCATCTCTAATGGTCTCCCTCCACTAGGATTTCGACTAGTTGAAAAGAGAGAATAGGGAGAGAGGATGGAGAGTACTGGGCTCTACAGGGAGGCACAGAGTCGAGCGTAAGGAAGTTTAGGATGGTTTTCATTAGCACAGGCCAACAGGCACCAAGAGATGGGAGAAAATGTAAGAATGAAGAGGGAAAGCATAGAGGAGCTCTCAAGAAAAACGGAGTTTGCAATGGAATGCTGATGGGAACCAAAGATTTTCAATTAAAGCAGAAACAGCACAGAGGGAAACCTGCTCAGAGCAGGGCAAAACCAAGTTGATGGTAGCCAAACCCTTACATTAACAGACTAAGAAGAAGTAAGGCCAGAACAGGGGATCGCCAGGAAAGGCAGCTTATCAGAAAAGTCATACTCCGTTTTCTTTCTTTTATTGCCTCTCTGAATACAGTTGGCCACTTGACAGTTTTGAATATAAACGTTTTAGGAAATACGTTTTAAGAAATGATGCCTCCTATAAACAAGCAACCACAGTGGTTATCTAGGGGGCTGCTTTTCAGTGTTTTATTCTTTCTAGATTTTTAAACTAGGTAGACATTTCGCCAATTCAACATTTTAAGTGATATCTTCTAAATGAATCAGAAGGACTATTTTCCTTTGTGTGATATGTAGGTCTAAGGCAAGGCTGCTTTTCATTTTTACAGTTATTTCCTTCCTAACACAGAGAGGCACACTGATCAACAGCCATCGTTCGCTTGTAGATCTTAGCTACCGAAGAAGAAGAAGAAGAAGAAAAAGTCAAGCCCCACATCTCTAATTCCCCCCACTTAGGGGAATTCCCTGGCGGTCCAGTGCGTAGGACTCGGTGCTTTCACGGCCAGGGCCACGCGGCGCGGCCAAAGAAACAAAACAAACAAACATCCACGTTTATCGAAAACCATATTGTGGAGTCCTGTGGATTTTCTTACATTTGAAAATCTTTTTTAATGGGATTCTAGGCATGATGGTTTTTTGAGGTTTTGGGATGCCATCTTCTTGGATGCTGAGATGATTCTAATCTAAGTTCTAGGATAAATCCAAAACCTTCCTGATACATTTTAAGCTTCCTTTCTGCTTATTATATAAGCTATATTCATTGGAAATATATATTTCTCCTAGGCTTAATACCTCTTACTTGCTGGTAAAAATATGAAGGAGCACAATAATGAAACTCTTTTACACTTATTATTTTGCCGTCTGCTTCGTACCGGTTTTCATTGAAATACTTGTCTATGTGTGTTGTGGCTACCTATACATGCACATTTATTGCATTCTGTTGCTTGTTATGCATTTTTTACTGACATACCTTCTCTGTCTGTATGCATTGGCTAGGAATTCATTCACCTCTATCACCTCCATCGTGTTTTCTGGTTAATAGTATTCACTAAAATAGAGTGGGCAAAATTCACTTTCATAATGTTGCATGGATGGTACAGAATGCCATTTGTTAGTAAGTTCATTAGGCTTCGATACTTGCCACATACCCCAGTTTTCATTAATATCTATGATTTCTTTTTCGTTAACGTATAGCTTGTCATGATTTTTCTTTGTCTTTCTAGAACTTATTGTATCTTCCTCCATATAAACCATACGCAATAGATCAGCTTATTCATCATTAATTATTACTGCTATATTATTGGTGGTGGTGTTATAACCACTTTATAGATGAGTAATCTGAAGGAATCAGATAACTTTTCCCTTTCCAAAGCACTTAAGAAATCCACTTTCGGGTATCATTTTGAGGTAGGATGAGAAACAGGCTTGAAGAGGGCAAAAATGACTCTTTCAATTCACCAGTTGGACTGAGCTGTACGTCACCTCTAGGTAATAGCGTGGGAACTGCACAAGCAAAGGGAGACACTGAAGACGACAATGGTAATAGCCGTACTGTTTTCTAATGGACAAAAAAAATGCCTATATTATAAGTTCTGTTTCTCCTGCTTTCTGGCAGTATCATGCTCAGAGTGGAGTCCTGGCAAGGAAGTCAGGATACTTAGGTTCTGAAACCTGGTAATGATACTAACATAATGAGAGAACTTGAACAAGTCAACCCGACCTCTCTGAGCCTCAGTTTCCTTACTCACGAAATGAGACTGAGAACATCGAAGTTCTCTAAGGGCCTCCTAGTTCTAAAATGCTTCCAGTCTAGGAAATAGCATAGAAGTCAATACGAGTGCAGCTGAAGGGAAAGACAGGCAGGGAGAAGGTTGCTTTCCAGCCTAGAGAACAATCTCTGAACCACACCACTTGGCTCTTCTGCCCGTCTGTGCCCCAAGATTGGGAGCACAGGCAGTTAATAGAGAAGAGTGGAAAACTGCTCAGTCCTTACAGCCATCATCAACTGTCTGATTTTGGGTTTCTCAGGAAGTAGTGATAGTAGAGGTGTCCTGATAGCAAGAACCTTCAGATGATGCCGTTCCTCAAACGTAGTGAGAATTTCTCAACCTCCCTGAGTTTGTCATGACCCTCTTGTTCTTACAGAAAATTTCCAACATCCATCTCTACGTGGAACTCTAAATTCTCTGCAGCATTCTCCTCCTGTGGTGAGCAATGCAACTTCCCTAACACGAAGTGTCTGCAACTTCTCCAGAGTCTCTGCCCCTGCCGTCAGTTCGCATCGGCTACTGGTACCCCCTTTCCAGACACTCATGGGTAGTGCCTACCTTTACCAACATTCTAGCACGACTATGTTATCTGGAGTTACGGACCACAGCCAGATCTCCACTTCAGCTGCTTCCTATCCAGGTGTTCTTGAGTGGGACATCACAGCAAGCACTGAAAAGAATTCTTCTTCACTCGGAGACTTTACTCTGGCACTCACTGACCGCCACACAGCTGCCTCCTCCATGTTTCTGGCAGCCCAGTATGATAAAACTTCAGACGCCAAGAACATGGTCCCTCTACATCCATCGCTTTCTGCCAGCCTTGCTCAGGGAACACCATCTCAGATTCCAAATCAGGGGCAGAGCCGCCTGTCACTTCCCTGCCAGGAAGGAAGCCAGGTATATTACTATAACCAAGGCACACTGGGTCTTTACTGTATGGAGAACTTGGCTCCTGCCCGCAATCCTACGGCTCGGCGTCATACACAGGAAGTCGGGCCTCTGGGCAACCAGAAATGGAATGGGACTGAAGGAGATTCAGCCACCAAATATCCGACCACCAGCTTCCACCTCTGCAGTCTGCCACCCTGTGCCTGCTCAACGCATCACAGAAACAAGTTTTCAAGGTGAGTATAACAAACGCCAGAGAAAGTTGAAGAATGAGGTCGGCATTCAAAAATGGGGTCAAATCGACAGCTGGGAAGGGGTGTAGAGGCAGGTAGAATTTAGATCCTGAGCATTTAATAACCACTACCTTCGCTCAGTGCCCTCTGTTTTTAGACTCTACATGAGAACACCTAGGGCTTCCCTGGTGCGCCGTGGTTAAGAATCCGCCTGCCAATGCAATGCGGGGGACACGGGTTCGAGCCCTGGTCTGCGGAGATCCCACATGCCGTGCAGCAACTAAGCGCATGTGCCACAACGACGGAGCCTGCATTCTAGAGCCCGTGAGCCTCAGCTACCGAAGCCCACGTGCCTACAGCCCATGCTCCGCAACAAGAGAAGCCACCGCGATGAGAAGCCCGCACACCCGCAAGCAAGAGTAGCCCCGCTAGCCGCCAACTAGAGAAAGCCCGTGCACAGCAAGAGAGACCCAGTGCAGCCAAAAAAATAAATACGCAGAATAAATAAGTTCAAACAGTAAATAAATACATAAACATAAATTACAAAAAGAAGAACACCTAATGCAGGTGGGAAGGTGGGAGGGCCACTGTAGAGGTCATCTATGCTACATGTACATGCTACATGTACAAGAACCCCGAGAGCACACCAATCGGTACCACACTTTTCACTGCTGTAGCCGATCGTTCCCCCTGTACTGCCACACTGTAGCACTCCCTTCCCTCATCTACTGCTATAGTCTCTTTGGAAGGTGTTTCAGAACTCTTGTTATGAGAGTGCCAGTTGAACTGTCCTCACTTCCTTCATTTATACCAGGATTGAAGACCTTGTGGTCCGAGATCCTGTCCAGAGAGCAAGCAGGCTAAGACTCTGTCTTTGCTGATGTATTTCATCAGAAAGGGCTCTACCCCCTCTCCTAGTTCATGGTGTGACGTGTTCTTGGCCTCTCGGGAGAGTGGGGAGAATGGAAAGGACCCTATATGAGAATATGCTAGGCTCTGTAAAACATTTCAGGTTTTTAAAAATAAGACTCATTTTGTATTGGACTTATAACAGTCCTATGAAATACAAAGCGAGCCGAGAATCAGTGACAGGAAAGGCTCACCAGTAAGAATTACAACAGTCACCGCTTACCTCGTAGCATAGGGCACTGTCCATGATCCTTAAGAAGAGTTAGTAGAAATGCCTTGCCCATCTTGCCCCTGAACCCCTTGAAAGGTACATGACTGCTGTGTTGGTGTTTAGGGGGAGCATCTCACTTACCAGGGACTGACTTCTCCCTTGATCCCTTTGTAGGGATGGAGACCTCCCCCCTGGTGATGAAAAATTCCCTGGGATTGCAACCTCCAAGCCAGACGTTTTGTGTGACACAACGTCAAGAACTCCCCAAGTCCTGCAGTAGCAGAAACAGCCACATACTTGAGAGTAACCCACCATCTGAACTTGGGGACATTTCAGTGACAGCTCCAGTCCAGAGTGCCAGGCGTCTCCTGGCCCTGCCTCCAGCTCCAAGCCAGGGACAAATAGAGAGTAAGCACGTGGATGATATCAAAACCAAGCTTTCAAAGCCTCTGGATGCCTACCAGATCCCAACAGAGAACCAAGATCCTCCACTACTCCCTTTAGGAATCCCTGATATTCACCAGCCGCTGGCCTGCACCGATCCCCTCAGCCAAGAGGAGCAGCCTGGTTCTGAAAATGCTGATCTGGGAGAGAACAGCCGGAGTCGTCAGGACCTAGGGACACTTGAAAATGGGACTGAACCTAGCAGTGGTCTTGCAGACATTACTACACTGGCGGAGGATATTCACCTTCCCCAGCTCTTTAATCCTTTGAAAGAGCTTGATCAATCCCAAGGTCCCCACGTGATCAAAGCTAAAGACACCAGAGCCATTAAGGTGAATCAGGTGCAGGAAAAGCCAAGTGTCATAAAGGTTCCCTCTGATCAACCCAGGAAGAACAAACAGAAAGCCTCTGAGCCTATCAGTGGCGCTCCCAAGGCCAAAATCCAGCCAAAGAAACCAGAGTGCCTGTTAGGGGGAGAAGTGGTTACCTGCCACGCTGCAGTCAGTGACAGGGCTCCTGTGAACACGGCCAAGCACTCTCAAGGCAAACCTCAGAAAGCTGCATCCAGAAAGATCAGCAAAACTAAGAGCCACGGGCAGGAAAAGACCAAAAGGACCAGAGGGAGAAACAAGGCTGAAGAGAACAAGCAGTCAGGGAACAAAGTCAAGGCAGAAGAGAAGCCAGCAATCCCCCACACGAAGCGAAAGGAACACCAAACTGAGCTTCTCCAACAGAGCTTTCAAAAGCCTCGAACCTCCCTTGGCGTGCGCATGCTGGAGTCTGTGAAGGTTCTTCATGCGCTGGGGAAGAAGAATGAGACGAAAACTGGGCTCTCTTCCTGTCGGCTCTTGGGAAAGTCAAGCAACCCCAAAGACCCCCAGCCACCCCCAGCTATCCAGCCATGGCGGCATACCCCACGTGAGGGGAAGGGTCCTGAGAAAACGCAAGTCCAAGCCCAGAAACCAGACAGCAGTGCTGAAACAGAGTGTCCATCTCCAGCCCAGTATGAGCGGCCTCCTCCTGGGAAGGTCAAGTTGATACCTCTGCCTTTTTCTGCCTGGGACAAGCCTCAAGCTCGACCCGCTCCTCGGAGGCCCCAGTCTCTGGCCTCACATCGGCCTGCTGGGGCTTACCGTGCCCAGCCTGGTTCTACTGACTCAGCTCAACCTGCTGCAGTCAATTCATCCCAGCCAGCTCCTGCCTCTTTGCCAGGCCCCGCCAAACCAGCTCAGCCAACTGTGACCAACCCAACCCAACCGGCTTGGACCAACCACACCCAGCCTCGTGTCCCTCAGTCTGCTGCTCCTAGGCCTGCACCCTCCAAAACTTCATCTGGCCCTCCTCTCCAGCGGGAGCCTGTTCCCCCTGCTGTGAATAAGCGCCAGGCCCCACCCAAGCTCCAAACCCAATTTCTACTCCAAGACTTCAGCAAGCAACGAGTTCCATGGAGGGAACCCAACGTGCCTGAGCCAGTCATGTCAAAGCCCATCGAACAAGAGCAGAGGCCAGAGCGAGAGGCCATGAAGAGGCGGGCTCAACAACAACGGGAGAATGCTGCCAGATACACCTCTTCGGGCAAGCTGCAATTTTTCACCGAGAGGGAAAACGAAATGGAAATTGCCGACTACTACGGATACGTCAAGTGAGAGCTGCTAGGATTCTTGGTGCCACCTTGGCTACCAGCTGTTCTTCCATACACAGGTAAGACAGGTATAGAACTGAATAAGTAAATGGAATACAATTAATAGACGAGTAACAAACCTTTCGAATTTTCAGATGCTGCTAACTGGGGCGTGAGAAAGGAAGGACTGAAAGTTGGATGGGAGAATGAAGGAAAGGGGGAAAAACTGAGCAAAGAGGAAGGAACTTGGCCCAGGGCTAGGAAGGCCAAAAGAGACGTATGGATTTAGGAAAGGAAGCAGGAGTGAGGATGAAATGGCAGAAGTAAAAAGCAGGGTCAGAGGTCTGGGTTGAAAGAACACAATTGGAGTAGAGTTGAAGGTGACAGAAGAGGAGTCTAGGTTTACTAGGAGAAATAGAAAAAGTCTCTCGGGGACGCTGGCCTTAAGTCTCACAACCACCAGATAGGTATTTCAGAAAACAAGAGGTTCAGGACACATCTCTGAAAGGTCTGAGTCGCCTTATTCAGGTGTGACTGTAGTGGGGGAATAGGGAAATCTACCAGAGAAGTGGCTAGGGCTCAGAGTTATCCTAGGGGCAGCTGACGACAGGGGCAGAGCCAAGGGAACTGCTGGATCAGGAGGCCCACGGACAAATCAGGGGCATAGCCGCCTGTCACTTCCCTGCCAGGAAGGAAGCCAGGTATATTACTATAACCAAGGCACACTGGGGTCTTTACTGTATGGAGAACTTGGCTCCTGCCCGCAATCCTACGGCTCGGCGTCACACACAGGAAGTAGGGCCTCTGGGCAACCAGAAATGGGAATGGGACTGAAGGAGATTCAGCCCACAAATATCCGACCACCAGCTTCCACCTCTGCAATCTGCCACCCTGTGTCTGCTCAACGCATCACAGAAACAAGTTTTCAAGGTGAGTATACAGACGGCAGAGAAAAGTTGAACAATGAGGTCAGCATTGAAAAATGGGGTCAAATCGACAGCTGGGAAGGGGTGTAGAGACAGGTAGAATTTAGATCCTGAGCCTTTAATAACCACTACCTTCTCTCAGTGCTCTCTGTTTTTAGACTCTATATGAGAACACCTAGGGCTTCCCTGGTGGCGCCTGCCAATGCAGGGGACACGGGTTCGAGCCCTGGTCTGCGAAGATCCCACATGCCGTGCAGCAACTAAGCGCATGTGCCACAACGACGGAGCCTGCATTCTAGAGCCCGTGAGCCTCAACTACCGAAGCCCACGTGCCTACAGCCCATGCTCCGCAACAAGAGAAGCCACCGCGATGAGATGCCCGCACACCGCAAGCAAGAGTAGCCCCCGCTAGCCGCCAACTAGAGAAAGCCCGTGCACAGCAATGAGAGACCCAGTGCAGCCAAAAAAATAAATACGTAGAATAAATAAGTTCAAACAGTAAATAAATACATAAACATAAATTACAAAAAAAAAAGAACACCTAATGCAGGTGGGAAGGTGGGAGGGCCACTGTAGAGGTCATCTATGCTACATGTACAAGAACCCCGAGAGCACACCAATCGGTACCACACTTTTCACTGCTGTAGCCGATCATTCCCCCGGTACTGCCACACTGTAGCACTCCCTTCCCTCATCTACTGCTATAGTCTCTTTGGAAGGTGTTTCAGAACTCTTGTTATGAGAGTGCCAGTTGAACTGTCCTCACTTCCTTCATTTACACCAGGAGTGAAGACCTTGTGGTCCGAGATCCTGTCCAGAGAGCAAGCAGGCTAAGACTCTGTCTTTGTTGATGTATTTCATCAGAAAGGGCTCTACCCCCTCTCCTAGTTCATGGTGTGAAGTGTTCTTGGCCTCTCGGGAAAGTGGGGAGAATGGAAAGGACCCTATATGAGAATGCTAGGCTCTGTAAAACATTTCAGGTTTTTAAAAATAAGACTCATTTTGTATTGGACTGACAACAGTCCTATGAAATACAAAGAAAGCCGAGAATCAGTGACAGGAAAGGATCACCAGTAAGAACTACAACAGTCACCGCTTACCTCGTAGCACAGGGCGCTGTCCGTGATCCTTAAGAAGAGTTAGTAGAAATGCCTTGCCCATCTTGCCCCTGAACCCCTTGAAAGGTACACGACTGCTGTGTTGGTGTTTAGGGGGAGCATCTCACTTACCAGGGACTGACTTCTCCCTTGATTCCTCTGTAGTGATGGAGACTTCCCCGCTGATGAAAAATTCCCTGGGATTGCAACCTCCAAGCCAGACAGCTTTCCTATGGAATGACAGAGAACTTGTCAAGGTGAAACACCAGTCTGCGGGAGAAAGGGAAGAAGAGAATGATGGAAATCGTTTCTGGGAAACTATTTTTACATTATGTGTTGTTTGTTCCCGGTAAATAAACTGAAATCTTCTTAACAGTAAAACAAAATCGAAACCACTAAAGCCAATAATACAGGAGTATAACGTTCGAAAAAAATTTCTTTGGCTGCGCAGCATGTGGGATCTTAGCTCCCCAACCAGGGATTGAACCCACGCCTGCTGCATTGCAAGCGCAGAGTCTTCACCACGGGACCACCGGGGAAGTCCCAGGACTATCACTTTTAAAGGAGAAGGTACAAACCCCTCGGTTCTATGAACTGGAGATTTTTAGTAAGAAGTCAATATATTTGTTGTTAGGCACATTTTATGTTAGGCTGTCTCCCTGCACAGGATGCAGGCGCCTTGAGAATGGAAGTCATATCCCTCTATAGTACGTCCCTCTTCTTTCTGCTTTGCAGTTTGCTGCTCCACTTGTTCAACCCCACCTAGTAATAACCTATACTTCCCTTGTTCCTGTTTTCCCATCTGGAAAACAGACAAAAGGCCACCAAACAACGCAAAGGTCTCAACAAATAAGGGATATCCAAAACCAGAGATGGCCAGAACTTCTGTACCCCTGATGAAATAGTCCTCATACAAAACCTGATAATCAAATTCCTTAATGCTAGGAATCACAGTGAAAAATAGTATCTGAACTGACTTCTGTCAGATGAGTGAGAACTAAGGTTAATTCAGTGTATCTGAAGCATAGAAAGTGAGGGCAAAAGTGGCACAAGATGGGACTAGAGAAGCAGAGAGGATTCTAGACCACGCAGAGTCTTAAAGGCCAACAGTGTGTTTTCTATTCTCAAAACAATGTTTGTGAGCGATGTTTATGAGCACCGTTCCAACTTGCTTTGAAGGTTTCTTGTGTGAAGAGTGGATTGGAAGGAAACAAGATATATATGGACACTAGTTAGGACCTAATCGCAACAGACAGGCAAGTTCAGTATTAGGAAGTTGAGGAAGAGCTGGCTGACAGATTCCAAAGAAATTCAGGAGATGAACTGAAGCGGGCTTAATGGGGTAGGAGATGGAGGAAAGGAAGGTCTTAGGGAATTCAAGGGTTTACTGCACACATGAGCAAAGTCTCAAAATTAATCATTTGAACGTACAGAGGCGGATCTCCCAAATGACACCGGTTAGGAAGCAACGGTACGCCCTTTAGAATTCCTAGAGACAACACAAATCAACTGTTTCGATGGAAAATTCGGCGGGACTCTTGACTTCCATGGGAATACAGAGAAAAGAGACACTGATCTGGCTTGCAGGTATATTTAGGAAGTTGTTAGCCGGACATCACCTACTAGTATCATGTAAGTAGGCCGTCCGAAGTAGGAAGCTTAGGGGAAAAACCTGGAGGAAAACTTAAAAGCTGAAGCCACACCTCTACACTACACCACCTTTCACAATTTCTTCTCAGATAAGCATCATCCCCATCAGTGAAGAAACTCGTACCTCATAATAGGAAAAACAGGCCTAAAGATTCAATGTGTGTCTTGGGGGGTCCCATCTATGCGATATCTTCCTGGGACCAGAAAAGGCCCCAGGAAGATCAATCTCTGCACCCCTGAAAGCTTACCACCAAGGAAAATGACTAGGTCCATAGATTTCCTCCCTCAAACCAGCTTACCTCACACATAGATCATTAGCAACTCCGCCCTTACTCACATTATCACAGTCACAAGAGTGGTTAGGGAGAAAAGCACTGACCAGGGGAACTAAAACAGAGGCAATCCAGGCCAAGCTGGGCTGGTGGCAGATATCTGCTCCTTACGCTCGGGTGCATAATGCGACTCACCACAGTGCCTTTTTCACAGACCCTTTTGAACGTTTCTCCACAGAATCCAACAGCTCAAGTTAGCTCATGACGCTTCAAGGTCAACAGTCGTCAAGAGAAAAACATGCAATATGTCTTACAATGTTGGATTCCTTACAAACAGGACAAGGAGATAACCATGTAGACAAAACCAGAGCATTTGAAAACATCTGTATTCTACAAACACACCAGTGAATGCTATAAATAAGGTACTATGACATAAAACAAAATGAAAACTAGATGTGAGACTGTTCTCTTCAGTGTACAGACTTCATGGCAGTTGCTGCACACTATCTAGCTACTTAGATCTTTAACTCTCTGTTCTGTTAATACCAAATGAGGCCCAAGTGTGTCAACCTGTTTCCCACAGAAACCAAAAAGTCTACATGCATCTCTTTTCTCCTGTGCCCTTTTCACCTTACCTGCTCCCAATTCTCCACCAACGTCCTCCTCTTTCTCTAATTATTCTCCTCTTCATTTTGCTTGGCCTTGCCCCCAAGCATGCAAGACAGAGAGTCCTAGAGGTCCAAGATTCTAGAGTGGCTGTTTGCAAGGCGGAGGAGATTACAGTAACTGCCACACTGTATATACTTCTGTGCAAAGAAAAAGGGACAGTGTTCAGAATGTCTCTCACATATAACAAGAGCTGGAGATGGCAGGATACCTGTGTGGCCCAAGGAACTAGAGCTAGCAAATTACGGGCCAAACAATTGCAACCAAAGGCTGGAAGAGGAAAGGTCTGCAACCAGCTCTGTCTCCTAGCTCTCTGGTATTTGCTGCCAACGGGCAGAGTCTATTTCGTGAGGCATCAAGCACTGAAAAGAAGACTCCTGCTGCTGGAAGTTGACAGGAAGTAACGTCCAATGCAAGATCAAGGCTTGTCCTCGAAGCAATGCCCATAATGGAAGAAAAAAAAACAAAGAGAAAGCGGAAGAGAAATGTTAAGTCGCAAGTCCAACCTGGCCCCCAGCCTAGCCCAGCCCAAGGAAGGTAGGAGTCAAGGAGAAGAAACTAAAAGAGAAGAGCCTTGGACCACAACATTCTCCACAAGGTACACTCAAGAAACTTCACCCTACTCTTGAACCAAGTTACAAAGAGAGCTTCTTAATCCCTACTTTGGCTCCTTAAAAGCTGCTATCAGTTCACTCATTAGACACATATGATTTCAGAACAACTGTAATAGTTCAAACTAGATGGCTCTTTCCTTCCTAAGGATTATTAATTAAATAAGATCTATATAGCTCTAAGTATATGATACATAAAATAGAATACTCTGTAGAATGTAAGTAAACTCTTAGTTCAGTGTATTAATGAACGTCTGTAAGAAATGTTGCAATGATTTCCCTAATGGAAGAGCCTGGGGGAGGTAAATCTGTCTTCTAGGATTTCCTCCCCAGAGCTCAGAAACTCAGGTGTTGTTTTAGCTCTCCTACACTCTCTTCACCCAAGCCCGCCTTCCTGTTGGGGATCGGACCTCCCTATTGGCTCTCTCATACCTTTCAACTGCCTGCTTTGTGACATCACTCTCCTACCAAACCTACTACCACTTGGTAGAGCCTTGGGGTTTCCGTGGAGCTGTTTGGACCAGTAACCAGTGACCTCTGTACTGGACACGTGCGCCGTTCAGCTGCAGCCACTCAGACATCCTCTAGTGTTGTCTCCTCATCCCTTGTACCTGCAGTGGATGCTTCCTCTTCTCTGACCATGTCAGGTAAGAAAAGAAACTTTGGAAAGTTTTGCGTTCGATTTCTTTTGCCCCTAAATTGAGTAGGAGATTCAAAATAGCATGGAATAATGAGGGAAAGTATTGAACTACAAGTCTGGAGACCTAATTTCACTTTTGACTTTGACGTTTACTATCTGTGTGACTTTGGACAAATCACTGGCTGTCTCACAAAGCCTGTTGCTTTCCTTAACTGTTACGTTAGGATACCACATTGGGTTGATCACTCTGATCCCCTTCTTTTCCAGTATTGAGCCTTAAAGGGTACCCATGTAGAAAACGAAATCAGACACTTCTCAAGAGTGTTTCAACAGAAACGTAGAAAAGCCAGGGGACATAGAAAACTAGCAATATATACCAAGATGTTTCATCTCTAATGGTCTCCCTCCACTAGGATTTCGACTAGTTGAAAAGAGAGAATAGGGAGAGAGGATGGAGAGTACTGGGCTCTACAGGGAGGCACAGAGTCGAGCGTAAGGAAGTTTAGGATGGTTTTCATTAGCACAGGCCAACAGGCACCAAGAGATGGGAGAAAATGTAAGAATGAAGAGGGAAAGCATAGAGGAGCTCTCAAGAAAAACGGAGTTTGCAATGGAATGCTGATGGGAACCAAAGATTTTCAATTAAAGCAGAAACAGCACAGAGGGAAACCTGCTCAGAGCAGGGCAAAACCAAGTTGATGGTAGCAAACCCTTACATTAACAGACTAAGAAGGAAAGTAAGCCAGAACAGGGGATCGCCAGGAAAGGCAGCTTATCAGAAAAGTCATACTCCGTTTTCTTTTCTTTTATTGCCTCTCTGAATACAGTTGGCCACTTGACAGTTTTGAATATAAACGTTTTAGAAATACGTTTTAGAAATGATGCCTCCTATAAACAAGCAACCACAGTGGTTATCTAGGGGGCTGCTTTTCAGTGTTTTATTCTTTCTAATTTTTAAACTAGGTAGACATTTCGCCAATTCAACATTTTAAGTGATATCTTCTAAATTGAATCAGAAGGACTATTTTCCTTTGTGTGATATGTAGGTTCTAAGGCAAGGCTGCTTTTCATTTTTACAGTTATTTCCTTCCTAACACAGAGAGCACACTGATCAACAGCCATCGTTCGCTTGTAGATCTTAGCTACCGAAGAAGAAGAAGAAGAAGAAAAAGGTCAAGCCCCACATCTCTAATTCCCCCCCACTTAGGGAATTCCCTGGCGGTCCAGTGCTTAGGACTCGGTGCTTTCACGGCCAGGGCCACGCGGCGCGGCAAAGAAACAAAACAAACAAACATCCACGTTTATCGAAAACCATATTGTGGAGTCCTGTGGATTTTCTTACATTTGAAAATCTTTTTTAATGGGATTCTAGGCATGATGGTTTTTTGAGGTTTTGGGATGCCATCTTCTTGGATGCTGAAGATGATTCTAATCTAAGTATCTAGGATAAATCCAAAAACCTTCCTGATACATTTTTAAGCTTCCTTTCTGCTTATTATATAAGCTATATTCATTGAAATATATATTTCTCCTAGGCTTAATACCTCTTACTTGCTGGGTAAAAATATGAAGGAGCACAATAATGAAACTCTTTTACACTTATTAATTTTGCCGTCTGCTTCGTACCGGTTTTCATTGAAATACTTGTCTATGTGTGTTGTGGCTACCTATACATGCACATTTATTGCATTCTGTTGCTTGTTATGCATTTTTTTACTGACATACCTTCTCTGTCTGTATGCATTGGCTAGGAATTCATTCACCTCTATCACCTCCATCGTGTTTTCTGGTTAATAGTATTCACTAAAATAGAGTGGGCAAAATTCACTTCATAATGTTGCATGGATGGTACAGAATGCCATTTGTTAGTAAGTTCATTAGGCTTCGATACTTGCCACATACCCCAGTTTTCATTAATATCTATGGATTTCTTTTTCGTTAACGTAATATGCTTGTCATGATTTTTCTTTGTCTTTCTAGAACTTATTGTATCTTCCTCCATATAAACCATACGCAATAGATCAGCTTATTCATCTATTAATTATTACTGCTATTATTATTGGTGGTGGTGTTATAACCACTTTATAGATGAGTAATCTGAAGGAATCAGATAACTTTTCCCTTTCCAAAAGCACTTAAGAAATCCACTTTCGGGTAATCATTTTGAGGTAGGATGAGAAACCAGGCTTGAAGAGGGCAAAAATGACTCTTTCAATTCACCAGTTGGACTGAGCTGTACGTCACCTCTAGGTAATAGCGTGGGAACTGCACAAGCAAAGGGAGACACTGAAGACGACAATGGTAATAGCCGTACTGTTTTCTAATGGACAAAAAAAATGCCTATATTATAAGTTCTGTTTCTCCTGCTTTCTGGCAGTATCATGCTCAGAGTGGAGTCCTGGCAAGGAAGTCAGGATACTTAGGTTCTGAAACCTGGTAATGATACTAACATAATGAGAGAACTTGAACAAGTCAAACCCGACCTCTCTGAGCCTCAGTTTCCTTACTCACGAAATGAGACTGAGAACATCGAAGTTCTCTAAGGGCCTCCTAGTTCTAAAATGCTTCCAGTCTAGGAAATAGCATAGAAGTCAATACGAGTGCAGGCTGAAGGGAAAGACAGGGCAGGAGAAGGTTGCTTCAGCCTAGAGAACAATCTCTGAACCACACCACTTGGCTCTTCTGCCCGTCTGTGCCCAAGAATTGGGAGCACAGGCAGTTAATAGAGAAGAGTGGAAAACTGCTCAGTCCTTACAGCCATCATCAACTGTCTGATTTTGGGTTTCTCAGGAAGTAGTGATAGTAGAGGTGTCCTGATAGCAAGAACCTTCAGATGATGCCGTTCCTCAAACGTAGTGAGAATTTCTCAACCTCCCTGAGTTTGTCATGACCCTCTTGTTCTTACAGAAAATTTCCAACATCCATCTCTACGTGGAACTCTAAATTCTCTGCAGCATTCTCCTCCTGTGGTGAGCAATGCAACTTCCCTAACACGAAGTGTCTGCAACTTCTCCAGAGTCTCTGCCCCTGCCGTCAGTTCGGCATCGGCTACTGGTACCCCTTTCCAGACACTCATGGTAGTGCCTACCTTTACCAACATTCTAGCACGACTATGTTATCTGGAGTTACGGACCACAGCCAGATCTCCACTTCAGCTGCTTCCTATCCAGGTGTTCTTGAGTGGGACATCACAGCAAGCACTGAAAAGAATTCTTCTTCACTCGGAGACTTTACTCTGGCACTCACTGACCGCCACACAGCTGCCTCCTCCATGTTTCTGGCAGCCCAGTATGATAAAACTTCAGACGCCAAGAACATGGTCCCTCTACATCCATCGCTTTCTGCCAGCTTGCTCAGGGAACACCATCTCAGATTCCAAATCAGGGGCAGAGCCGCCTGTCACTTCCCTGCCAGGAAGGAAGCCAGGTATATTACTATAACCAAGGCACACTGGGGTCTTTACTGTATGGAGAACTTGGCTCCTGCCCGCAATCCTACGGCTCGGCGTCATACACAGGAAGTCGGGCCTCTGGGCAACCAGAAATGGGAATGGGACTGAAGGAGATTCAGCCCACAAATATCCGACCACCAGCTTCCACCTCTGCAGTCTGCCACCCCTGTGCCTGCTCAACGCATCACAGAAACAAGTTTTCAAGGTGAGTATAACAAACGCCAGAGAAAGTTGAAGAATGAGGTCGGCATTCAAAAATGGGGTCAAATCGACAGCTGGGAAGGGGTGTAGAGGCAGTAGAATTTAGATCCTGAGCCTTTAATAACCACTACCTTCGCTCAGTGCCCTCTGTTTTTAGACTCTACATGAGAACACCTAGGGCTTCCCTGGTGGCGCCGTGGTTAAGAATCCGCCTGCCAATGCAATGCGGGGGACACGGGTTTCGAGCCCTGGTCTGCGGAGATCCCACATGCCGTGCAGCAACTAAGCGCATGTGCCACAACGACGGAGCCTGCATTCTAGAGCCCGTGAGCCTCAGCTACCGAAGCCCACGTGCCTACAGCCCATGCTCCGCAACAAGAGAAGCCACCGCGATGAGAAGCCCGCACACCGCAAGCAAGAGTAGCCCCCGCTAGCCGCCAACTAGAGAAAGCCCGTGCACAGCAATGAGAGACCCAGTGCAGCCAAAAAAATAAATACGCAGAATAAATAAGTTCAAACAGTAAATAAATACATAAAACATAAATTACAAAAAGAAGAACACCTAATGCAGGTGGGAAGGTGGGAGGGCCACTGTAGAGGTCATCTATGCTACATGTACAAGAACCCCGAGAGCACACCAATCGGTACCACACTTTTCACTGCTGTAGCCGATCGTTCCCCCTGTACTGCCACACTGTAGCACTCCCTTCCCTCATCTACTGCTATAGTCTCTTTGGAAGGTGTTTCAGAACTCTTGTTATGAGAGTGCCAGTTGAACTGTCCTCACTTCCTTCATTTATACCAGGATTGAAGACCTTGTGGTCCGAGATCCTGTCCAGAGAGCAAGCAGGCTAAGACTCTGTCTTTGCTGATGTATTTCATCAGAAAGGGCTCTACCCCCTCTCCTAGTTCATGGTGTGACGTGTTCTTGGCCTCTCGGGAGAGTGGGGAGAATGGAAAGGACCCTATATGAGAATATGCTAGGCTCTGTAAAACATTTCAGGTTTTTTAAAAATAAGACTCATTTTGTATTGGACTTATAACAGTCCTATGAATACAAAGCGAGCCGAGAATCAGTGACAGGAAAGGCTCACCAGTAAGAATTACAACAGTCACCGCTTACCTCGTAGCATAGGGCACTGTCCATGATCCTTAAGAAGAGTTAGTAGAAATGCCTTGCCCATCTTGCCCCTGAACCCCTTGAAAGGTACATGACTGCTGTGTTGGTGTTTAGGGGGAGCATCTCACTTACCAGGGACTGACTTCTCCCTTGATCCCTTTGTAGGGATGGAGACCTCCCCCCTGGTGATGAAAAATTCCCTGGGATTGCAACCTCCAAGCCAGACGTTTTGTGTGACACAACGTCAAGAACTCCCCAAGTCCTGCAGTAGCAGAAACAGCCACATACTTGAGAGTAACCCACCATCTGAACTTGGGGACATTTCAGTGACAGCTCCAGTCCAGAGTGCAGGCGTCTCCTGGCCCTGCCTCCAGCTCCAAGCCAGGGACAAATAGAGAGTAAGCACGTGGATGATATCAAAACCAAGCTTTCAAAGCCTCTGGATGCCTACCAGATCCCAACAGAGAACCAAGATCCTCCACTACTCCCTTTAGGAATCCCTGATATTCACCAGCCGCTGGCCTGCACCGATCCCCTCAGCCAAGAGGAGCAGCCTGGTTCTGAAAATGCTGATCTGGGAGAGAACAGCCGGAGTCGTCAGGACCTAGGGACACTTGAAAATGGGACTGAACCTAGCAGTGGTCTTGCAGACATTACTACACTGGCGGAGGATATTCACCTTCCCCAGCTCTTTAATCCTTTGAAAGAGCTTGATCAATCCCAAGGTCCCCACGTGATCAAAGCTAAAGACACCAGAGGCCATTAAGGTGAATCAGGTGCAGGAAAAGCCAAGTGTCATAAAGGTTCCCTCTGATCAACCCAGGAAGAACAAACAGAAAGCCTCTGAGCCTATCAGTGGCGCTCCCAAGGCCAAAATCCAGCCAAAGAAACCAGAGTGCCTGTTAGGGGGAGAAGTGGTTACCTGCCACGCTGCAGTCAGTGACAGGGCTCCTGTGAACACGGCCAAGCACTCTCAAGGCAAACCTCAGAAAGCTGCATCCAGAAAGATCAGCAAAACTAAGAGCCACGGGCAGGAAAAGACCAAAAGGACCAGAGGGAGAAACAAGGCTGAAGAGAACAAGCAGTCAGGGAACAAAGTCAAGGCAGAAGAGAAGCAGCAATCCCCCACACGAAGCGAAAGGAACACCAAACTGAGA
>NW_026777891.1:0-77317 GCF_028023285.1 Balaenoptera ricei | reverse complement strand
GGTTTGATTCTGGAATCCTGTGGCCTGGGAACATGACTGAGGTTTATTCTGGAACCTTGTGACGTGGGAACATGTCTGAGGTTTGATTCTGGAACCCTGTTACCTGGGAACATGTCTGAAGTTTGATTCTAGAAGCTTGTGGCCTGGGAACATGACATCGGTTTGGTTCTGGACCCCTGTGGCCTGGGAATATGACATCAATTTGATGGTGGAACGCTGTATCCTGGGAACATGAGGGAGGTTTGATTCTGGAATCCTGTGGCCTGGGAACATGACTGGGGTTTGATTCTGGAACCCTGTTACCTGGGAACATGTCTGAGGTTTGATTCTGGAACCCTGTTACCTGGGAACATGTCTGAGGTTTGATTCTGGAAGCTTGTGCCCTGGGAACATGACATCGGTTTGGTTCTGGAACACTGTGGCCTGGGAATATGACATCAATTTGATTGTGGAACGCTGTATCCTGGGAACATGACGGAGGTTTGATTCTGGAATCCTGTGGCCTGGGAACATGACTGAGGTTTAATTCTGGAACCTTGTGACGTGGGAACATGTCTGAGGTTTGATTCTGGAACCCTGTTACCTGGGAACATGTCTGAGGTTTGATTCTGGAAGCTTGTGGCCTGGGAACATGACATCGGTTTGGTTCTGGAACCCTCTGGCCTGGGAATATGACATCAATTTGATTGTGGAACGCTGTATCCTGGGAACATGACGGAGGTTTGATTCTGGAATCCTGTGGCCTGGGAACATGACTGTGGTTTAATTCTGGAACCTTGTGACGTGGGAACATGTCTGAGGTTTGATTCTGGAACCCAGTTACCTAGGAACATGTCTGAGGTTTGATTCTGGAATCCTGTGGCCTGGGAACATGACTGTGGTTTAATTCTGGAACCTTGTGACGTGGGAACATGTCTGAGGTTTGATTCTGGAACCCAGTTACCTGGGAACATGTCTGAGGTTTGATTCTGGAAGCTTGTGGCCTGGGAACATGACATCGGGTTGGTTCTGGAACCCTGTGGCCTGGGAATATGACATCAAATTGATTGTGGAACGCTGTATCCTGGGAACATGACGGAGGTTTGATTCTGGAATCCTGTGGCCTGGGAACATGACTGAGGTTTGATTCTGGAACCCTGTTACCTGGGAACATGTCTGAGGTTTGATTCTGGAGCCCTGTTACCTGGGAACATGTCTGAGGTTTGATTCTGGAACCCTGTTACATGGGAACATGTCTGAGGTTTGATTCTGGAAGCTTGTGGCCTGGGAACATGACATCGGTTTGGTTCTGGAACCCTGTGGCCTGGGAATATGACATCAATTTGATTGTGGAACGCTGTATCCTGGGAACATGACGGAGGTTTGATTCTGGAATCCTGTGGCCTGGGAACATGACTGAGGTTTGATTCTGGAACCTTGTATCGTTGGAATATGTCTGAGGTTTGATTCTGGAACCCAGTTACCTGGGAACATGTCTGAGGTTTGATTCTGGAACCCTATTACCTGGGAACATGTCTGTGGTTTCATTCTGGAATCTTGTTACCTGGGAACATGACATCGGTTTGGTTCTGGAACCCTGTGGCCTGGGAATATGACATCAAATTGATTGTGGAACGCTGTATCCTGGGAACATGACGGAGGTTTGATTCTGGAATCCTGTGGCCTGGGAACATGTCTGAGGTTTGATTCTGGAACCCTGTTACCTGGGAACATGTCTGAGGTTTGATTCTGGAACCCTGTTAGCTGGGAACATGTCTGAGGTTTGATTCTGGAAGCTTGTTACCTGGGAACATGGCATCGGTTTGGTTTTGGAACACTGTGGCCTGGGAATATGACATCAATTTGATTGTGGAACGCTGTATCCTGGGAACATGACGGAGGTTTGATTCTGGAATCCTATGGCCTGGGAACATGACTGAGGTTTAATTCTGGAACCTTTTGACGTGGGAACATGTCTGAGGTTTGATTCTGGAATCCTGTTACCTGGGAACATGTCTGAGGTTTGATTCTGGAAGCTTGTGGTCTGGGAACATGACATCGGTTTGGTTCTGGAACCCTGTGGCCTGGGAATATGACATCATTTTGATTGTGGAACGCTGTATCCTGGGAACATGACGGCGGTTTGATTCTGGAATCCTGTGGCCTGGGAACATGACTGAGATTTGATTCTGGAACCTTGTATCGTGGGAACATGACTGAGGTTTGATTCTGGAACCCTTTGGCCTGGGAACATGACTGAGGTTTGATTCTGGAACCTTGTATCGTGGGAACATGTCTGAGGTTTGATTCTGGAAGCTTGTGGCCTGGGAACATGACATCGGTTTGCTTTTGGAACCCTGTGGCCTGGGAACATGTCTGAGGTTTTATTCTGGAACCCTGTGGCCTGGGAACCTTACTGAGGTTTGATTATGGAAGCCTGTGGCCTGGAAACATGAGTGAGGTTTGATTCTAGAACCCTGTGGTGTGGGAACATGACTAAAGTTTGATTTTGGAACCCTTTTGCCTGGGAACATGACTGAGCTTTTCCTTTGGAACCCTCTGGCCTGGGAAAATGACTGAGGCTTGATTCTGGAACCCTGTGGCCTGGGAACATGTCTGAGGTTTGATTCTGGAAACTTGTGGCCCGGACACATGACATCGGTTTGATTCCGGAAACCTATGGCCTGGGAATATGACATCAATTTTATTCTGGAACCCTGTGGCCTGGGAACATAACAATGGTTTAATTGTGGAATCCTGTGGCCTGGGAACATGACTGAGGTTTGATTCTGGAACCCTGTGGCCTGGGAACATGACTGAGGTTTGATTCTGGAACCCAGTGGCCTGGAAACATGTCTGAGGTTTGATTCTGGAACCCTGTGGCCTGGGAACCTTACTGAGGTTTGATTCTGGAAGCCTGTGGCCTAGAAACATAAGTGAGGTTTGATTCTAGAACCCTGTGGTGTGGGAACATGACTAAGGTTTGATTTTGGAACCCTTTTGCCTGGGAACATGACTGAGCTTTTACTTTGGACCTCTCTGCCCTGGGAAAATGACTGAGGCTTGATTCTGGAACCCTGTGGCCTGGGAATATGACTGAGGTTTGATTCTGGAAGCTTGTTACCTGGGAACATGACATCGGTTTGGTTCTGGAACACTGTGGCCTGGGAATATGACATCAATTTGATTGTGGAACGCTGTATCCTGGGAACATGACGGAGGTTTGATTCTGGAATCCTGTGGCCTGGGAACATGACTGAGGTTTAATTCTGGAACCTTGTGACGTGGGAACATGTCTGAGGTTTGATTCTGGAATCCTGTTACCTGGGAACATGTCTGAGGTTTGATTCTGGAAGCTTGTGGCCTGGGAACATGACATCGGTTTGGTTCTGGAACCCTGTGGCCTGGGAATATGACATCAATTTGATTGTGGAACGCTGTATCCTGGGAACATGACGGAGGTTTGATTCTGGAATCCTGTGGCCTGGGAACATGACTGAGGTTTGATTCTGGAACCTTGTATCGTGGGAACATGTCTGAGGTTTGATTCTGGAACCCAGTTACCTGGGAACATGTCTGAGGTTTGATTCTGGAACCCTATTACCTGGGAACATGTCTGTGGTTTGATTCTGGAATCTTGTTACCTGGGAACATGACATCGGTTTGGTTCTGGAACACTGTGGCCTGGGAATATGACATCAATTTGATTGTGGAACGCTGTATCCTGGGAACATGACGGAGGTTTGATTCTGGAATCCTGTGGCCTGGGAACATGACTGAGGTTTGATTCTGGAACCTTGTATCGTGGGAACATGTCTGAGGTTTGATTCTTGAACCCTGTGGCCTGGGAACATGACTGAGGTTTGATTGTGGAACCCAGTGGCCTGGGAACATGTCTGAGATTTGATTCTGGAACCCTGTGGCCTTGGAACCTTACTGAGGTTTGATTTTGGAAGCCTGTGGCCTGGAAACTTGAGTGACGTTTGATTCTACAACCCTGTGGTGTGGGAACATGACTAAGGTGTGATTTTGGAACCCTTTTGCCTGGGAACATGACTGAGCATTTACTTTGGAACCCTCTGGCCTGGGAAAATGACTGAGGCTTGATTCTGGAACCCTGTGGCCTGGGAATATGACTGAGGTTTGATTCTGGAACCCTGTTACCTGGGAACATGTCTGAGGTTTGATTCTGGAAGCTTGTATCGTGGGAACATGTCTGAGGTTTGATTCTGGAACCCTGTTACCTGGGAACATGTCTGAGGTTTGATTCTGGAACCCTGTTACCTGGGAACATGTCTGAGCTTTTATTCTGGACGCTTGTGGCCTGGGAACATGACATCGGTTTGGTTCTGGAACACTGTGGCCTGGGAATATGACATCAATTTGATTGTGGAACGCTGTATCCTGGGAACATGACGGAGGTTTGATACTGGAATCCTGTGGCCTGGGAACATGACTGAGGTTTGATTCTGGAACCCTGTTACCTGTGAACATGTCTGAGGTTTGATTCTGGAACCTTGTGACGTGGGAGCATGTCTGAGGTTTGATTCTGGAACCCTATTACCTGGGAACATGTCTGTGGTTTGATTCTGGAATCTTGTTACCTGGGAACATGACATCGGTTTGGTTCTGGAACCCTGTGGCCTGGGAATATGACATCAATTTGATTGTGGAACGCTGTATCCTGGGAACATGACAGAGGTTTGATTCTGGAATCCTGTGGCCTGGGAACATGACTGAGGTTTATTCTGGAACCTTGTGACGTGGGAACATGTCTGAGGTTTGATTCTGGAACCCTGTTACCTGGGAACATGTCTGAAGTTTGATTCTAGAAGCTTGTGGCCTGGGAACATGACATCGGTTTGGTTCTGGAACCCTGTGGCCTGGGAATATGACATCAATTTGATTGTGGAACGCTGTATCCTGGGAACATGACTGAGGTTTGATTCTGGAACCTTGTATCGTGGGAACATGTCTGAGGTTTGATTCTGGAACCCTGTGGCCTGGGAACATGACTGAGTTTTGATTCTGGAACCCAGAGTCCTGGGAAAAGGTCTGATGTTTGATTCTGGAACCCTGTGGCCTGGGAACCTTACTGAGGTTTGATTCTGGAAGCCTGTGGCCTGGAAACATGAGTGACGTTTGATTCTACAACCCTGTGGTGTGGGAACATGACTAAGGTTTGATTTTGGAACCCATTTGCCTGGGAACATGACTGAGCTTTTACTTTGGACCCCTCTGACCTGGGAAAATGACTGAGGCTTGATTCTGGAACCCTGTTAGCTGGGAACATGTCTGAGGTTTGATTCTGGAACCCTGTTACCTGGGAACATGTCTGAGGTTTGATTCTGGAAGCTTGTTACCTGGGAACATGACATCGGTGTGGTTCTGGAACACTGTGGCCTGGGAATATGACATCAATTTGATTGTGGAACGCTGTATCCTGGGAACATGACGGAGGTTTGATTCTGGAATCCTGTGGCCTGGGAACATGACTGAGGTTTAATTCTGGAACCTTGTGACGTGGGAACATGTCTGAGGTTTGATTCTGGAACCCTGTTACCTGGGAACATGTCTGAGGTTTGATTCTGGAAGCTTGTGGCCTGGGAACATGACATCGGTTTGGTTCTGGAACCCTGTGGCCTGGGAATATGACATCAATTTGATTGTGGAACGCTGTATCCTGGGAACATGACGGAGGTTTGATTCTGGAATCCTGTGGCCTGGGAACATGACTGAGGTTTGATTCTGGAACCTTGTATCGTGGGAACATGTCTGAGGTTTGATTCTGGAACCCAGTTACCTGGGAACATGTCTGAGGTTTGATTCTGGAACCCTATTACCTGGGAACATGTCTGTGGTTTGATTCTGGAATCTTGTTACCTGGGAACATGACATCGGTTTGGTTCTGGAACACTGTGGCCTGGGAATATGACATCAATTTGATTGTGGAACGCTGTATCCTGGGAACATGACGGAGGTTTGATTCTGGAATCCTGTGGCCTGGGAACATGACTGAGGTTTATTCTGGAACCTTGTGACGTGGGAACATGTCTGAGGTTTGATTCTGGAACCCTGTTACCTGGGAACATGTCTGAAGTTTGATTCTAGAAGCTTGTGGCCTGGGAACATGACATCGGTTTGGTTCTGGACCCCTGTGGCCTGGGAATATGACATCAATTTGATGGTGGAACGCTGTATCCTGGGAACATGAGGGAGGTTTGATTCTGGAATCCTGTGGCCTGGGAACATGACTGGGGTTTGATTCTGGAACCCTGTTACCTGGGAACATGTCTGAGGTTTGATTCTGGAACCCTGTTACCTGGGAACATGTCTGAGGTTTGATTCTGGAAGCTTGTGCCCTGGGAACATGACATCGGTTTGGTTCTGGAACACTGTGGCCTGGGAATATGACATCAATTTGATTGTGGAACGCTGTATCCTGGGAACATGATGGAGGTTTGATTCTGGAATCCTGTGGCCTGGGAACATGACTGAGGTTTAATTCTGGAACCTTGTGACGTGGGAACATGTCTGAGGTTTGATTCTGGAACCCTGTTACCTGGGAACATGTCTGAGGTTTGATTCTGGAAGCTTGTGGCCTGGGAACATGACATCGGTTTGGTTCTGGAACCCTCTGGCCTGGGAATATGACATCAATTTGATTGTGGAACGCTGTATCCTGGGAACATGACGGAGGTTTGATTCTGGAATCCTGTGGCCTGGGAACATGACTGTGGTTTAATTCTGGAACCTTGTGACGTGGGAACATGTCTGAGGTTTGATTCTGGAACGCACTTACCTAGGAACATGTCTGAGGTTTGATTCTGGAATCCTGTGGCCTGGGAACATGACTGTGGTTTAATTCTGGAAACTTGTGACGTGGGAACATGTCTGAGGTTTGATTCTGGAACCCAGTTACCTGGGAACATGTCTGAGGTTTGATTCTGGAACCCTATTACCTGGGAACATGTCTGAGGTTTGATTCTGGAACCCTGTTAGCTGGGAACATGTCTGAGGTTTGATTCTGGAAGCTTGTGGCCTGGGAACATGACATCGGTTTGGTTCTGGAACCCTGTGGCCTGGGAACATGTCTGAGGTTTTATTCTGGAACCCTGTGGCCTGGGAACCTTACTGAGGTTTGATTCTGGAAGCCTGTGGCCTGGAAACATGAGTGAGGTTTGATTCTAGAACCCTGTGGTGTGGGAACATGACTAAAGTTTGATTTTGGAACCCTTTTGCCTGGGAACATGACTGAGCTTTTACTTTGGAACCCTCTGGCCTGGGAAAATGACTGAGGCTTGATTCTGGAACCCTGTGGCCTGGGAACATGTCTGAGGTTTGATTCTGGAAACTTGTGGCCAGGACACATGACATCGGTTTGATTCCGGAAACCTATGGCCTGGGAATATGACATTAATTTTATTCTGGAACCCTGTGGCCTGGGAACATAACAATGGTTTAATTGTGGAATCCTGTGGCCTGGGAACATGACTGAGGTTTGATTCTGGAATCCTGTGGCCTGGGAACATGACTGAGGTTTGATTCTGGAACCCAGTGGCCTGGGAACATGTCTGAGGTTTGATTCTGGAACCCTGTGGCCTGGGAACCTTACTGAGGTTTGATTCTGGAAGCCTGTGGCCTGGAAACATAAGTGAGGTTTGATTCTAGAACCCTGTGGAGTGGGAACATGACTAAGGTTTGATTTTGGAACCCTTTTGCCTGGGAACATGACTGAGCTTTTACTTTGGACCCCTCTGGCCTGGGAAAATGACTGAGGCTTGATTCTGGAAGCCTGTGGCCTGGGAACATGACTGAGGTTTGATTCTGGAACCTTGTATCGTGGGAACATGTCTGAGGTTTGATTCTGGAAGCTTGTTACCTGGGAACATGACATCGGTTTGGTTCTGGAACACTGTGGCCTGGGAATATGACATCAATTTCATTGTGGAACGCTGTATCCTGGGAACATGACGGAGGTTTGATTCTGGAATCCTGTGGCCTGGGAACATGACTGAGGTTTAATTCTGGAACCTTGTGACGTGGGAACATGTCTGAGGTTTGATTCTGGAACCCAGTTACCTAGGAACATGTCTGAGGTTTGATTCTGGAACCCTATTACCTGGGAACATGTCTATGGTTTGATTCTGGAACCCTGTTACCTGGGAACGTGTCTGAGGTTTGATTCTGGAAGCTTGTGGCCTGGGAACATGACATCGGTTTGGTTCTGGAACCCTGTGGCCTGGGAATATGACATCAATTTGATTGTGGAACGCTGTATCCTGGGAACATGATGGAGGTTTGATTCTGGAATCCTGTAGCCTGGGAACATGACTGAGGTTTGATTCTGGAACCCTGTTACCTGGGAACATGTCTGAGGTTTGATTCTGGAGCCCTGTTACCTGGGAACATGTCTGAGGTTTGATTCTGGAACCCTGTTACCTGGGAACATGTCTGAGGTTTGATTCTGGAAGCTTGTGGCCTGGGAACATGACATCGGTTTGGTTCTGGAACCCTGTGGCCTGGGAATATGACATCAATTTGATTGTGGAACGCTGTATCCTGGGAACATGACGGAGGTTTGATTCTGGAATCCCGTGGCCTGGGAACATGACTGAGGTTTAATTCTGGAACCTTGTGACGTGGGAACGTGTCTGAGGTTTGATTCTGGAACCCTGTTACCTAGGAACATGTCTGAGTTTTGATTCTGGAACCCTGTGGCCTGGGAACATGTCTGAGGTTTTATTCTGGAACCCTGTGGCCTGGGAACCTTACTGAGGTTTGATTCTGGAAGCCTGTGGCCTGGAAACATGAGTGAGGTTTGATTCTAGAACCCTGTGGTGTGGGAACATGACTAAAGTTTGATTTTGGAACCCTTTTGCCTGGGAACATGACTGAGCTTTTCCTTTGGAACCCTCTGGCCTGGGAAAATGACTGAGGCTTGATTCTGGAACCCTGTGGCCTGGGAACATGTCTGAGGTTTGATTCTGGAAACTTGCGGCCCGGACACATGACATCGGTTTGATTCCGGAAACCTATGGCCTGGCAATATGACATCAATTTTATTCTGGAACCCTGTGGCCTGGGAACATAACAATGGTTTGATTCTGGAACCCTGTGGCCTGGGAACATGACTGAGGTTTGATTCTGGAACCCAGTGGCCTGGGAACATGTCTGAGGTTTGATTCTGGAACCCTGTGGCCTGGGAACCTTACTGAGGTTTGATTCTGGAAGCCTGTGGCCTGGAAACATGAGTGAGGTTTGATTCTAGAACCCTGTGGTGTGGGAACATGACTAAGGTTTGATTTTGGAACCCTTTTGCCTGGGAACATGACTGAGCTTTTACTTTGGACCCCTCTGGCCTGGGAAAATGAATGAGGCTTGATTCTGGAACCCTGTGGCCTGGGAATATGACTGAGGTTTGATTCTGGAAGCTTGTTACCTGGGAACATGACATCGGTTTGGTTCCGGAACACTGTGGCCTGGCAATATGACATCAATTTGATTGTGGAACGCTGTATCCTGGGAACATGACGGAGGTTTGATTCTGGAATCCTGTGGCCTGGGAACATGACTGAGGTTTAATTCTGAAACCTTTTCACGTGGGAACATGTCTGAGGTTTGATTCTGGAACCCTGTTACCTGGGAACTTGTCTGAGGTTTGATTCTGGAAGCTTGTGGCCTGGGAACATGACATCGGTTTGGTTCTGGAACCCTGTGGCCTGGGAATATGACATTAATTTGATTGTGGAACGCTGTATCCTGGGAACATGACGGAGGTTTGATTCTGGAACCCTGTGGCCTGGGAACCTTACTGAGGTTTGATTCTGGAAGCCTGTGGCCTGGAAACATAAGTGAGGTTTGATTCTAGAACCCTGTGGTGTGGGAACATGACTAAGGTTTGATTTTGGAACCCTTTTGCCTGGGAACATGACTGAGCTTTTACTTTGGACCCCTCTGGCCTGGGAAAATGACTAAGGCTTGATTCTGGAACCCTGTGGCCTGGGAACATGTCTGAGGTTTGATTCTGGAAACTTGTGGCCAGGACACATGACATCGGTTTGATTCCGGAAACCTATGGCCTGGGAATATGACATCAATTTTATTCTGGAACCCTGTGGCCTGGGAACATAACAATGGTTTAATTGTGGAATCCTGTGGTCTGGGAACATGACTGAGGTTTGATTCTGGAACCCTGTGGCCTGGGAACATGACTGAGGTTTGATTCTGGAACCCAGTGGCCTGGGAACATGTCTGAGGTTTGATTCTGGAACCCTGTGGCCTGGGAACCTTACTGAGGTTTGATTCTGGAAGCCTGTGGCCTGGAAACATAAGTGAGGTTTGATTCTAGAACCCTGTGGTGTGGGAACATGACTAAGGTTTGATTTTGGAACCCTTTTGCCTGGGAACATGACTGAGCTTTTACTTTGGACCCCTCTGGCCTGGGAAAATGACTGAGGCTTGATTCTGGAAGCCTGTGGCCTGGGAATATGACTGAGGTTTGATTCTGGAACCCTGTTAGCTGGGAACATGTCTGAGGTTTGATTCTGGAAGCTTGTTACCTGGGAACATGACATCGGTTTGGTTCTGGAACACTGTGGCCTGGGAATATGACATCAATTAGATTGTGGAACGCTGTATCCTGGGAACATGACGGAGGTTTGATTCTGGAATCCTGTGGCCTGGGAACATGACTGAGGTTTAATTCTGGAACCTTGTGACGTGGGAACATGTCTGAGGTTTGATTCTGGAACCCAGTTACCTGGGAACATGTCTGAGGTTTGATTCTGGAACCCTGTTACCTGGGAACATGTCTGAGGTTTGATTCTGGAACCCTGTTACCTAGGAACATGTCTGAGGTTTAATTCTGGAATCTTGTGGCATGGGAACATCACATCGGTTTGGTTCTGGAGCCCTGTGGCCTGGGAATATGACATCAATTTGATTGTGGAACGCTGTATTCTGGGAACATGACGGAGGTTTGATTCTGGAACGCTGTGGCCTGGGAACATGACTGAGGTTTGATTCTGGAACCCAGTGGCCTGGGAACATGTCTGAGGTTTGATTCTGGAACCCTGTGGCCTGGGAACCTTACTGAGGTTTGATTCTGGAAGCCTCTGGCCTGGAATCATGAGTGAGGTTTGATTCTAGAACCCTGTGGTGTGGGAACATGACTAAGGTTTGATTTTGGAACCCTGTTGCCTGGGAACATGACTGAGCTTTTACTTTCGAACCCTCTGGCCTGGGAAAATGACTGAGGCTTGATTCTGGAAGCCTGTGGCCTGGGAATATGACTGAGGTTTGATTCTGGAACCCTGTTACCTGGGAACATGTCTGAGGTTTGATTCTGGAAGCTTCTTACCTGGGAACATGACATCGGTTTGGTTCTGGAACCCTGTGGCCTGGGAATATGACATCAATTTGAATGTGGAACGCTGTATCCTGGGGACATGACGGAGGTTTGATTCTGGAATCCTGTGGCCTGGGAACATGACTGAGGTTTAATTCTGGAACCTTGTGACGTGGGAACATGTCTGAGGTTTGATTCTGGAACCCTGTTACCTGGGAACATGTCTGAGGTTTGCTTCTGGAAGCTTGTGGCCTGGGAACATGACATCGATTTGGTTCTAGAACCCTGTGGCCTGGGAATATGACATCAATTTGATTGTGGAACGCTGTATCCTGGGAACATGACGGAGGTTTGATTCTGGAATCCTGTGGCCTGCGAACATGACTCAGGTTTGATTCTGGAACCTTGTATCGTGGGAACATGTCTTAGGTTTGATTCTGGAAACCTGTTACCTGGGAACATGTCTGAGGTTTGATTCTGGAACCCTGTTACCTGGGAACGTGTCTGAGGTTTTATTCTGGAAGCTTGTGGCCTGGGAACATGACATCGGTTTGGTTCTGGAACCCTGTGGCCTGGGAATATGACATCAATTTGATTGTGGAACGCTGTATCCTGGGAACATGATGGAGGTTTGATTCTGGAATCCTGTGGCCTGGGAACATGACTGAGGTTTGATTCTGGAACCCTGTTACCTGGGAACATGTCTGAGGTTTGATTCTGGAGCCCTGTTACCTGGGAACATGTCTGAGGTTTGATTCTGGAACCCTGTTACCTGGGAACATGTCTGAGGTTTGATTCTGGAAGCTTGTGGCCTGGGAACATGACATCGGTTTGGTTCTGGAACCCTGTGGCCTGGGAATATGACGTCAATTTGATTGTAGAACGCTGTATCCTGGGAACATGACGGAGGTTTGATTCTGGAATCCTGTGGCCTGGGAACATGACTGAGGTTTAATTCTGGACCCTTGTGACGTGGGAACGTGTCTGAGGTTTGATTCTGGAACCCTGTTACCTGGGAACATGTCTGAGGTTTGCTTCTGGAAGCTTGTGGCCTGGGAACATGACATCGATTTGGTTCTAGAACCCTGTGGCCTGGGAATATGACATCAATTTGATTGTGGAACGCTGTATCCTGGGAACATGACGGAGGTTTGATTCTGGAATCCTGTGGCCTGGGAACATGACTGAGGTTTATTCTGGAACCTTGTGACGTGGGAACATGTCTGAGGTTTGATTCTGGAACCCTGTTACCTGGGAACATGTCTGAAGTTTGATTCTAGAAGCTTGTGGCCTGGGAACATGACATCGGTTTGGTTCTGGAACCCTGTGGCCTGGGAATATGACATCAATTTGATTGTGGAACGCTGTATCCTGGGAACATGACGGAGGTTTGATTCTGGAATCCTGTGGCCTGGGAACATGACTGAGGTTTAATTCTGGAACCTTGTGACGTGGGAACGTGTCTGAGGTTTGATTCTGGAACCCTGTTACCTGGGAACATGTCTGAGGTTTGATTCTGGAAGCTTGTGGCCTGGGAACATGACATCGGTTTGGTTCTAGAACCCTGTGGCCTGGGAACATGTCTGAGGTTTTATTCTGGAACCTTGTGGCCTGGGAACCTTACTGAGGTTTGATTCTGGAAGCCTGTGGCCTGGAAACATGAGTGAGGTTTGATTCTAGAACCCTGTGGTGTGGGAACATGACTAAAGTTTGATTTTGGAACCCTTTTGCCTGGGAATATGACTGAGCTTTTACTTTGGAACCCTCTGGCCTGGGAAAATGACTGAGGCTTGATTCTGGAACCCTGTGGCCTGGGAACATATCTGAGGTTTGATTCTGAAAACTTGTGGCCCGGACACATGACATCGGTTTGATTCCGGAAACCTATGGCCTGGGAATATGACATCAATTTTATTCTGGAACCCTGTGGCCTGGGAACATAACAATGGTTTAATTGTGGAATCCTGTGGCCTGGGAACATGACTGAGGTTTGATTCTGAAACCCTGTGGCCTGGGAACATGACTGAGGTTTGATTCTGGAACCCAGTGGCCTGGGAACATGTCTGAGGTTTGATTCTGGAAGCCTGTGGCCTGGGAACCTTACTGAGGTTTGATTCTGGAAGCCTGTGGCCTGGAAACATAAGTGAGGTTTGATTGTAGAACCCTGTGGTGTGGGAACATGACTACGGTTTGATTTTGTAACCTTTTTGCCTGGGAACATGACTGAGCTTTTACTTTGGACCCCTCTGGCCTGGGAAAATGACTGAGGCTTGATTCTGGAACCCTGTGGCCTGGGAATATGACTGAGGTTTGATTCTGGAAGCTTGTTACCTGGGAACATGACATCGGTTTGGTTCTGGAACCCTGTGGCCTGGGAATATGACATCAATTAGATTGTGGAACGCTGTATCCTGGGAACATGACGGAGGTTTGATTCTGGAATCCTGTGGCCTGGGAATATGACTGAGCCTTGACTGTGGAACCTGTGGCCTGGGAATATGACATCGGTTTGGTTGTGGAACCCTGTGCCCTGGGAACATGACTGAGGTTTAATTCTGGAACCTTGTGTCGTGGGAACATGTCTGAGGTTTGATTCTAGAACCCTGTTACCTGGGAGCATGTCTGAGGTTTGATTCTGGAAGCTTGTGGCCTGAGAACATGACATCGTTTTGGTTCTGGAACCCTGTGTACTGGGAATATGACATCAATTTTATTGTTGAACGCTGTATCCTGGGAACTTGACGGAGGTTTGATTCTGGAATCCTGTGCCCTGGGAACATGACGGAGGTTTGATTCTGGAACCCTGTTACCTGGGAACATGTCTGAAGTTTGATTCTGGAAACTTGGGGCCCGGGAACATGACATCGGTTTGATTCCGGAAACCTGTGTCCTGGGAATATGACATCAATTTAATTGTGGAACCCTGTGGCCTGGGAACATGACTGAGGTTTGATTCTGGAACCCTGTGGCCTGGGAGCATGACTGAGGTTTGATGGTGGAACCTTGTGTCCTGGGAACATGACTGAGGTTTGATTTTGAAACCCTATGCCGTTTGAACATGACTAAGATTTGATTGTGGAACCCTGTGGCCTGGGAGTATGACTGAGGTTTGATTGTGGAACCCTGTGTCCTGGGAACATGACTTAGGTTTCATTGTGGAACCCAGTGTCCTGGGAACATTGCTGAGGCTTGATTGTGGATCCCTGTGTCCTGGGAACATGACTGAGGTTTGATTGTGGAACCCTGTGGCCTGGAACATGACTGAGGTTTGATTCTGGAACCCTGTGGCCTGGGAATATGACTGAGCTTTTATTGTCGAACCCTGTGTCCTGGGCACATGACATCGGTTTGGTTGTTGAATCCTGTGGCCTGGGAACATGACTGAGCCTTGACTGTGGAATCCTGTGGCCTGGGAATATGACATCGGTTTGGTTGTAGAACCCTTTGCCCTGGGAATATGACTGAGGTTTAATTCTGGATCCCTGTGGCCTGGGAACATAACAACGGTTTGATTATGGAATCCTGTGGCCTGGGAACATGACTGAGGTTTGATTCTGGAACCCTGTTACCTGGGAACATGTGTGAGGTTTGATTCTGGAAGCTTGTGGCCTGGGAACATGACATCGGTTTGGTTCTGGAACCCTGTGGCCTGGGAATATAACATCAATTTAATTGTGGAACGCTGTATCCTGGGAACATGACGGAGGTTTGATTCTGGAATCCTGTGGCCTGGGAACATGACTGAGGTTTGATTCTGGAACCTTGTATCGTGGGAACATGTCTAAGGTTTGATTCTGGAACCCTGTTACCTGGGAACATGTCTGAGGTTTCATTGTGGAACCCTGTTACCTGGGAACATGTCTGAGGTTTGATTCTGGAAGCTTGTGGCCTGGGAACATGACATCGGTTTGGTTCTGGAACCCTGTGGCCTGGGAATATGACATCAATTTGATTGTGGAATGCTGTATCCTGGGAACATGACGGAGGTTTGATTCTGGAATCCTGTGGCCTGGGAACATGACTGAGGTTTGATTCTGGAACCTTGTATCGTGGGAACATGTCTGAGGTTTGATTCTGGAACCCTGTTACCTGGGAACATGTCTGAGGTTTGATTCTGGAACCCTGTTACCTGGGAACATGTCTGAGGTTTGATTCTGGAACCCTGTTACCTGGGAACCTTACTGAGGTTTGATTCTGGAAGCTTGTGGCCTGGGAACATGACATCGGTTTGGTTCTGGAACCCTGTAGCCTGGGAATATGACATCAATTTGATTGTGGAAACCTGTGGCCTGGGAACATAACAATGGTTTGATTGTGGAATCCTGTGGCCTGGGAATATGACTGAGGTTTGATTCTAGAACCCTGTTACCTGGGAGCATGTCTGAGGTTTGATTCTGGAAGGTTGTGGCCTGAGAACATGACATCGTTTTGGTTCTGGAACCCTGTGGCCTGGGAATATGACATCAATTTTATTGTGGAACGCTGTATCCTGGGAACTTGACGGAGGTTTGATTCTGGAATCCTGTGCCCTGGGAACATGACGGAGGTTTGATTCTGGAACCCTGTTACCTGGGAACATGTCTGAAGTTTGATTCTGGAAACTTGTGGCCTGGGAATATGACATCGGTTTGGTTGTAGAACCCTGTGCCCTGGGAACGTGACTGAGCCTTGACTGTGGAATGCTGTGGCCTGGGAATATGACATCGGTTTGTTTGTAGAACCCTTTGCCCTGGGAACATGACTGAGGTTTAATTCTGGAACCTTGTGTCGTGGGAACATGTCTGAGGTTTGATTCTGGAAACCTGTTACCTGGAACATGTCTGAGGTTTGATTCTGGAAACTTGTGGCCTGGGAACATGACATCGGTGTGGTTCTGGAACCCAGTGGCCTGGGAAGATAACATCAATTTGATTGTGGAACCCTGTGGCCTGGGAACATGACATCGGTTTGGTTGTGGAACCCTGTGCCCTGGGAACATGACTAAGGTTTAATTCTGGAAACTTGTGTCGTGGGAACATGTCTGAGGTTTGATTCTGGAACCCTGTTACCTAGGAACATGTCTGAGGTTTAATTCTGGAAGCTTGTGGCCTGGGAACATCACATCGGTTTGGTTCTGGAACCCTGTGGCCTGGGAATATGACATCAATTTGATTGTGGAACGCTGTATTCTGGGAACATGACGGAGGTTTCATTCTGGAATCCTGTGGCCTGGGAACATGACTGAGGTTTGATTCTGGAACCTTGTATCGTTGGAACATGTCTGAGGTTTGATTCTGGAACCCTGTTACCTGGGAACATGTCTGAGGTTTGATTCTGGAAACTTGTGGCCCGGACACATGACATCGGTTTGATTCCGGAAACCTATGGCCTGGGAATATTACATCAATTTTATTCTGGAACCCTGTTGCCTGGGAACATAACAATGGTTTAATTGTGGAATCCTGTGGCCTGGGAATATGACTGAGGTTTGATTCTGGAACCCTGTGGCCTGGGAACATGACTGAGGTTTGATTCTGGAACCCAGTGGCCTGGGAACATGTCTGAAGTTTGATTCTGGAACCCTGTTACCTGGGAACATGTCTGAGGTTTGATTGTGGAAGCCTATGGCCTGGAAATATTCGTGAGGTTTGATTCTAGAACCCTGTGGTGTGGGAACATGACTAAGGTTTGTTTTTGGAACCCTTTTGCCTGGGAACATGACTGAGCTTTTACTTTGGAACCCTCTGGCCTGGGAAAATGACTGAGGCTTGATTCTGGAACCCTGTGGCCTGGGAATATGACTGAGGTTTGATTCTGGAACCCTGGTACCTGGGAACATGTCTGAGGTTTGATTCTGGAAGCTTGTTACCTGGGAACATGACATCGCTTTGGTTCTGGAACACTGTGGCCTGGGAATATGACATCAATTTGAATGTGGAACGCTGTACCCTGGGGACATGACGGAGGTTTGATTCTGGAATCCTGTGGCCTGGGAACATGACTGAGGTTTAATTCTGGAACCTTGTGACGTGGGAACATGTCTGAGGTTTGATTCTGGAACCCTGTTACCTGGGAACATGTCTGAGGTTTGATTCTGGAAGCTTGTGGCCTGGGAACATGACATCGATTTGGTTCTAGAACCCTGTGGCCTGGGAATATGACATCAATTTGATTGTGGAACGCTGTATCCTGCGAACATGACTGAGGTTTGATTCTGGAACCTTGTATCGTGGGAACATGTCTCAGGTTTGATTCTGGAAACCTGTTACCTGGGAACATGTCTGAGGTTTGATTCTGGAACCCTGTTACCTGGGAACGTGTCTGAGGTTTGATTCTGGAAGCTTGTGGCCTGGGAACATGACATCGGTTTGGTTCTGGAACCCTGTGGCCTGGGAATATGACATCAATTTGATTGTGGAACGCTGTATCCTGGGAACATGACGGAGGTTTGATTCTGGAATCCTGTGGCCTGGGAAAATGACTGAGGTTTGATTCTGGAACCCTGTTACCTGGGAACATGTCTGAGGTTTGATTCTGGAGCCCTGTTACCTGGGAACATGTCTGAGGTTTGATTCTGGAACCCTGTTACCTGGGAACATGTCTGAGGTTTGATTCTGGAAGCTTGTGGCCTGGGAACATGACATCGGTTTGGTTCTGGAACCCTGTGGCCTGGGAATATGACATCAATTTGATTGTGGAACGCTGTATCCTGGGAACATGACGGAGGTTTGATTCTGGAATCCTGTGGCCTGGGAATATGACTGAGCCTTGACTGTGGAACCTGTGGCCTGGGAATATGACATCGGTTTGGTTGTGGAACCCTGTGCCCTGGGAACATGACTGAGGTTTAATTCTGGAACCTTGTGTGGTGGGAACATTTCTGAGGTTTGATTCTGGAACCCTGTTACCTGGGAACATGTCTGAGGTTTGATTCTGGAAGCTTGTGGCCTGAGAACATGACATCGGTTAGGTTCTGGAACCCTGTGGCCTGGGAATATGACATCAATTTGATTGTGGAACCCTGTGGCCTGGGAACATGACATCGGTTTGGTTGTGGAACCCTGTGCCCTGGGAACATGACTGAGGTTTAATTCTGGAACCTTGTGTCGTGGGAACATGTCTGAGGTTTGATTCTAGAACCCTGTTACCTGGGAGCATGTCTGAGGTTTGATTCTGGAAGCTTGTGGCCTGAGAACATGACATCGTTTTGGTTCTGGAACCCTGTGGACTGGGAATATGACATCAATTTTATTGTGGAACGCTGTATCCTGGGAACTTGACGGAGGTTTGATTCTGGAATCCTGTGCCCTGGGAACATGACGGAGGTTTGATTCTGGAACCCTGTTACCTGGGAACATGTCTGAAGTTTGATTCTGGAAACTTGGGGCCCGGGAACATGACATCGGTTTGATTCCGGAAACCTGTGTCCTGGGAATATGACATCAATTTAATTGTGGAACCCTGTGGCCTGGGAACATGACTGAGGTTTGATTCTGGAACCCTGTGGCCTGGGAACATGACTGAGGTTTGATGGTGGAACCTTTTGTCCTGGGAACATGACTGAGGTTTGATTTTGAAACCCTATGCCCTTGGAACATGACTAAGATTTGATTGTGGAACCCTGTGGCCTGGGAGTATGACTGAGGTTTGATTGTTGAACCCTGTGTCCTGGGAACATGACTTAGGTTTCATTGTGGAACCCAGTGTCCTGGGAACTTTGCTGAGGCTTGATTGTGGATCCCTGTGTCCTGGGAACATGACTGAGGTTTGATTGTGGAACCCTGTGGCCTGGAACATGACTGAGGTTTGATTCTGGAACCCTGTGGCCTGGGAATATGACTGAGCTTTTATTGTCGAACCCTGTGTCCTGGGCACATGACATCTGTTTGGTTGTTGAATCCTGTGGCCTGGGAACATGACTGAGCCTTGACTGTGGAATCCTGTGGCCTGGGAATATGACATCGGTTTGGTTGTAGAACCCTTTGCCCTGGGAATATGACTGAGGTTTAATTCTGGATCCCTGTGGCCTGGGAACATAACAACGGTTTGATTATGGAATCCTGTGGCCTGGGAACATGACTGAGGTTTGATTCTGGAACCCTGTTACCTGGGAACATGTGTGAGGTTTGATTCTGGAAGCTTGTGGCCTGGGAACATGACATCGGTTTGGTTCTGGAACCCTGTGGCCTGGGAATATAACATCAATTTAATTGTGGAACGCTGTATCCTGGGAACATGACGGAGGTTTGATTCTGGAATCCTGTGGCCTGGGAACATGACTGAGGTTTGATTCTGGAACCTTGTATCGTGGGAACATGTCTGAGGTTTGATTCTGGAACCCTGTTACCTGGGAACATGTCTGAGGTTTGATTCTGGAACCCTGTTACCTGGGAACATGTCTGAGGTTTGATTCTGGAACCCTGTTACCTGGGAACCTTACTGAGGTTTGATTCTGGAAGCTTGTGGCCTGGGAACATGACATCGGTTTGGTTCTGGAACCCTGTAGCCTGGGAATATGACATCAATTTGATTGTGGAAACCTGTGGCCTGGGAACATAACAATGGTTTGATTGTGGAATCCTTTGGCCTGGGAATATGACTGAGGTTTGATTCTGGAACCCTCCGGCCTGGGAATATGACTGAGGTTTGATTGTGTAACACTTTGTCCCGGGATCATGACTGTGGTTTGATTCTGGAACCCTGTGGCCTGGGAACATGACTGAGCCTTGACTGTGGAACCTGTGGCCTGGGAATATGACATCGGTTTGGTTGTGGAACCCTGTGCCCTGGGAACATGACTGAGGTTTAATTCTGGAACCTTGTGTGGTGGGAACATATCTGAGGTTTGATTCTGGAACCCTGTTACCTGGGAACATGTCTGAGGTTTGATTCTGGAAGCTTGTGGCCTGAGAACATGACATCAGTTAGGTTCTGGAACCCTGTGGCCTGGGAATATGACATCAATTTGATTGTGGAACCCTGTGGCCTGGGAACATGACATTGGTTTGATTGTGGAACCCTGTGCCCTGGGAACATGACTGAGGTTTAATTCTGGAACCTTGTGTCGTGGGAACATGTCTGAGGTTTGATTCTAGAACCCTGTTACCTGGGAGCATGTCTGAGGTTTGATTCTGGAAGGTTGTGGCCTGAGAACATGACATCGTTTTGGTTCTGGAACCCTGTGGCCTGGGAATATGACATCAATTTTATTGTGGAACGCTGTATCCTGGGAACTTGACGGAGGTTTGATTCTGGAATCCTGTGCCCTGGGAACATGACGGAGGTTTGATTCTGGAACCCTGTTACCTGGGAACATGTCTGAAGTTTGATTCTGGAAACTTGTGGCCGGGGAATATGACATCGGTTTGGTTGTAGAACCCTGTGCCCTGGGAACGTGACTGAGCCTTGACTGTGGAATCCTGTGGCCTGGGAATATGACATCGGTTTGGTTGTAGAACCCTTTGCCCTGGGAACATGACTGAGGTTTAATTCTGGAACCTTGTGTCGTGGGAACATGTCTGAGGTTTGATTCTGGAAACCTGTTACCTGGAACATGTCTGAGGTTTGATTCTGGAAACTTGTGGCCTGGGAACATGACATCGGTGTGGTTCTGGAACCCAGTGGCCTGGGAAGATAACATCAATTTGATTGTGGAACCCTGTGGCCTGGGAACATGACATCGGTTTGGTTGTAGAACCCTGTGCCCTGGGAACGTGACTGAGCCTTGACTGTGGAATCCTGTGGCCTGGGAATATGACATCGGTTTGGTTGTAGAACCCTTTGCCCTGGGAACATGACTGAGGTTTAATTCTGGAACCTTGTGTCGTGGGAACATGTCTGAGGTTTGATTCTGGAAACCTGTTACCTGGAACATGTCTGAGGTTTGATTCTGGAAACTTGTGGCCTGGGAACATGACATCGGTGTGGTTCTGGAACCCAGTGGCCTGGGAAGATAACATCAATTTGATTGTGGAACCCTGTGGCCTGGGAACATGACATCGGTTTGGTTGTGGAACCCTGTGCCCTGGGAACATGACTAAGGTTTAATTCTGGAAACTTGTGTCGTGGGAACATGTCTGAGGTTTGATTCTGGAACCCTGTTACCTAGGAACATGTCTGAGGTTTAATTCTGGAAGCTTGTGGCCTGGGAACATCACATCGGTTTGGTTCTGGAGCCCTGTGGCCTGGGAATATGACATCAATTTGATTGTGGAACGCTGTATCCTGGGAACATGACGGAGGTTTCATTCTGGAATTCTGTGGCCTGGGAACATGACTGAGGTTTGATTCTGGAACCTTGTATCGTTGGAACATGTCTGAGGTTTGATTCTGGAACCCTGTTACCTGGGAACATGTCTGAGGTTTGATTCTGGAAACTTGTGGCCCGGACACATGACATCGGTTTGATTCCGGAAACCTATGGCCTGGGAATATGACATCAATTTTATTCTGGAACCCTATTGCCTGGGAACATAACAATGGTTTAATTGTGGAATCCTGTGGCCTGGGAATATGACTGAGGTTTGATTCTGGAACCCTGTGGCCTGGGAACATGACTGAGGTTTGATTCTGGAACCCAGTGGCCTGGGAACATGTCTGAGGTTTGATTCTGGAACCCTGTGGCCTGGGAACATTACTGAGGTTTGATTCTGGAAGCCTATGGGCTGGAAATATTCGTGAGATTTGATTCTAGAACCCTGTGGTGTGCGAACATGACTAAGGTTTGTTTTTGGAACCCTTTTGCCTGGGAACATGACTGAGCTTTTACTTTGGAACCCTCTGGCCTGGGAAAATGACTGAGGCTTGATTCTGGAACCCTGTGGCCTGGGAATATGACATCAATTTGAATGTGGAACGCTGTACCCTGGGGACATGACGGAGGTTTGATTCTGGAATCCTGTGGCCTGGGAACATGACTGAGGTTTAATTCTGGAACCTTGTGACGTGGGAACATGTCTGAGGTTTGATTCTGGAACCCTGTTACCTGGGAACATGTCTGAGGTTTGATTCTGGAAGCTTGTGGCCTGGGAACATGACATCGATTTGGTTCTAGAACCCTGTGGTCTGGGAATATGACATCAATTTGACTGTGGAACGCTGTATCCTAGGAACATGACGGAGGTTTGATTCTGGAATCCTGTGGCCTGCGAACATGACTGAGGTTTGATTCTGGAACCTTGTATCGTGGGAACATGTCTCAGGTTTGATTCTGGAAACCTGTTACCTGGGAACATGTCTGAGGTTTGATTCTGGAACCCTGTTACCTGGGAACGTGTCTGAGGTTTGATTCTGGAAGCTTGTGGCCTGGGAACATGACATCGGTTTGGTTCTGGAACCCTGTGGCCTGAGAATATGACATCAATTTGATTGTGGAACGCTGTATCCTGGGAACATGACGGAGGTTTGATTCTGGAATCCTGTGGCCTGGGAAAATGACTGAGGTTTGATTCTGGAACCCTGTTACCTGGGAACATGTCTGAGGTTTGATTCTGGAGCCCTGTTACCTGGGAACATGTCTGAGGTTTGATTCTGGAACCCTGTTACCTGGGAGCATGTCTGAGGTTTGATTCTGGAAGCTTGTGGCCTGAGAACATGACATCGTTTTGGTTCTGGAACCCTGTGTACTGGGAATATGACATCAATTTTATTGTGGAACGCTGTATCCTGGGAACTTGACGGAGGTTTGATTCTGGAATCCTGTGCCCTGGGAACATGACGGAGGTTTGATTCTGGAACCCTGTTACCTGGGAACATGTCTGAAGTTTGATTCTGGAAACTTGGGGCCCGGGAACATGACATCGGTTTGATTCCGGAAACCTGTGTCCTGGGAATATGACATCAATTTAATTGTGGAACCCTGTGGCCTGGGAACATGACTGAGGTTTGATTCTGGAACCCTGTGGCCTGGGAACATGACTGAGGTTTGATGGTGGAACCTTGTGTCCTGGGAACATGACTGAGGTTTGATTTTGAAACCCTATGCCCTTGGAACATGACTAAGATTTGATTGTGGAACCCTGTGGCCTGGGAGTATGACTGAGGTTTGATTGTGGAACCCTGTGTCCTGGGAACATGACTTAGGTTTCATTGTGGAACCCAGTGTCCTGGGAACATTGCTGAGGCTTGATTGTGGATCCCGGTGTCCTGGGAACATGACTGAGGTTTGATTGTGGAACCCTGTGGCCTGGAACATGACTGAGGTTTGATTCTGGAACCCTGTGGCCTGGGAATATGACTGAGCTTTTATTGTCGAACCACGTGTCCTGGGCACATGACATCGGTTTGGTTGTTGAATCCTGTGGCCTGGGAACATGACTGAGCCTTGACTGTGGAATCCTGTGGCCTGGGAATATGACATCGGTTTGGTTGTGGAACCCTGTGCCCTGGGAACATGACTGAGGTTTAATTCTGGAAACTTGTGTGGTGGGAACTATCTGAGGTTTGATTCTGGAACCCTGTTACCTGGGAACATGTCTGAGGTTTGATTCTGGAAGCTTGTGGCCTGAGAACATGACATCGGTTAGGTTCTGGAACCCTGTGGCCTGGGAATATGACATCAATTTGATTGTGGAACCCTGTGGCCTGGGAACATGACATTGGTTTGATTGTGGATCCCTGTGCCCTGGGAACATGACTGAGGTTTAATTCTGGAACCTTGTGTCGTGGGAACATGTCTGAGGTTTGATTCTAGAACCCTGTTACCTGGGAGCATGTCTGAGGTTTGATTCTGGAAGGTTGTGGCCTGAGAACATGACATCGTTTTGGTTCTGGAACCCTGTGGCCTGGGAATATGACATCAATTTTATTGTGGAACGCTGTATCCTGGGAACTTGACGGAGGTTTGATTCTGGAATCCTGTGCCCTGGGAACATGACGGAGGTTTGATTCTGGAACCCTGTTACCTGGGAACCTGTCTGAAGTTTGATTCTGGAAACTTGTGGCCGGGGAATATGACATCGGTTTGGTTGTAGAACCCTGTGCCCTGGGAACGTGACTGAGCCTTGACTGTGGAATCCTGTGGCCTGGGAATATGACATCGGTTTGGTTGTAGAACCCTTTGCCCTGGGAACATGACTGAGGTTTAATTCTGGAACCTTGTGTCGTGGGAACATGTCTGAGGTTTGATTCTGGAAACCTGTTACCTGGAACATGTCTGAGGTTTGATTCTGGAAACTTGTGGCCTGGGAACATGACATCGGTGTGGTTCTGGAACCCAGTGGCCTGGGAAGATAACATCAATTTGATTGTGGAACCCTGTGGCCTGGGAACATGACATCGGTTTGGTTGTGGAACCCTGTGCCCTGGGAACATGACTAAGGTTTAATTCTGGAAACTTGTGTCGTGGGAATATGTCTGAGGTTTGATTCTGGAACCCTGTTACCTAGGAACATGTCTGAGGTTTAATTCTGGAAGCTTGTGGCCTGGGAACATCACATCGGTTTGGTTCTGGAGCCCTGTGGCCTGGGAATATGACATCAATTTGATTGTGGAACGCTGTATCCTGGGAACATGACGGAGGTTTCATTCTGGAATCCTGTGGCCTGGGAACATGACTGAGGTTTGATTCTGGAACCTTGTATCGTTGGAACATGTCTGAGGTTTGATTCTGGAACCCTGTTACCTGGGAACATGTCTGAGGTTTGATTCTGGAAACTTGTGGCCCGGACACATGACATCGGTTTGATTCCGGAAACCTATGGCCTGGGAATATGACATCAATTTTATTCTGGAACCCTGTTGCCTGGGAACATAACAATGGTTTAATTGTGGAATCCTGTGGCCTGGGAATATGACTGAGGTTTGATTCTGGAACCCTGTGGCCTGGGAACATGACTGAGGTTTGATTCTGGAACCCAGTGGCCTGGGAACATGTCTGAGGTTTGATTCTGGAACCCTGTGGCCTGGGAACATTACTGAGGTTTGATTCTGGAAGCCTATGGCCTGGAAATATTCGTGAGGTTTGATTCTAGAACCCTGAGATGTGGGAACATGACTAAGGTTTGTTTTTGGAACCCTTTTGCCTGGGAACATGACTGAGCTTTTACTTTGGAACCCTCTGGCCTGGGAAAATGACTGAGGCTTGATTCTGGAACCCTGTGGCCTGGGAATATGACTGAGGTTTGATTCTGGAACACTGGTACCTGGGAACATGTCTGAGGTTTGATTCTGGAAGCTTGTTACCTGGGAACATGACATCGGTTTGGTTCTGGAACCCTGTGGCCTGGGAATATGACATCAATTTGATTGTGGAACGCTGTATCCTGGGAACATGACGGAGATTTGATTCTGGAATCCTGTGGCCTGGGAACATGACTGAGGTTTAATTCTGGAACCTTGTGACGTGGGAACATGTCTGAGGTTTGATTCTGGAACCCTGTTACCTGGGAACATGTCTGAGGTTTGATTTTGGAAGCTTGTGGCCTGGGAACATGACATCGGTTTGGTTCTGGAACCCTGTGGCCTGGGAATATGACATCAATTTGATTGTGGAACCCTGTGACCTGGGAACATGACATCGGTTTGGTTGTGGAACGCTGTGCCCTGGGAACATGACTGAGGTTTAATTCTGGAACCTTGTGTCATGGGACTATATCTGAGGTTTGATTCTGGAACTCTGTGGCCTGGGAACATGACTGAGGTTTGATTCTGGAACCTTGTATCGTGGGAACATGTCTGAGGTTTGATGCTTGAACCCTGTTACCTGGGAACATGTCTGAGGTTTAATTCTGGAACCCTCTGGCCTGGGAATATGACTGAGGTTTGATTGTGAAACCCTCTGTCCCGGGATCATGACTGAGGTTTGATTCTGGAACACTGTGGCCTGGGAATATGACATCAATTTGATTGTGGAACCCTGTGGCCTGGGAACATAACAATGGTTTGATTGTGAAATCCTGTGGCCTGGGTATATGACTGAGGTTTGATTCTGGAACCCTCTGGCCTGGGAATATGACTGAGGTTTGATTGTGGAACCCTGTGCCCTGGGAACATGACTGAGCCTTGACTGTGGAACCTGTGGCCTGGGAATATGACATCGGTTTGGTTGTGGAACCCTGTGCCCTGGGAACATGACTGAGGTTTAATTCTGGAACCTTGTGTGGTGGGAACATATCTGAGGTTTGATTCTGGAACCCTGTTACCTGGGAACATGTCTGAGGTTTGATTCTGGAGCCCTGTTACCTGGGAACATGTCTGAGGTTTGATTCTGGAACCCTGTTACCTGGGAACATGTCTGAGGTTTGATTCTGGAAGCTTGTGGCCTGGGAACATGACATCGGTTTGGTTCTGGAACCCTGTGGCCTGGGAATATGACATCAATTTGATTGTGGAACGCTGTATCCTGGGAACATGATGGAGGTTTGATTCTGGAATCCTGTGGCCTGGGAACATGACTGAGGTTTAATTCTGAAACCTTGTGACGTGGGAACGTGTCTGAGGTTTGATTCTGGAACCCTGTTACCTGGGAACATGTCTGAGGTTTGCTTCTGGAAGCTTGTGGCCTGGGAACATGACATCGATTTGGTTCTAGAACCCTGTGGCCTGGGAATATGACATCAATTTGATTGTGGAACGCTGTATCCTGGGAACATGATGGAGTTTTGATTCTGGAATCCTGTGGCCTGCGAACATGACTCAGGTTTGATTCTGGAACCTTGTATCGTGGGAACATGTCTTAGGTTTGATTCTGGAAACCTGTTACCTGGGAACATGTCTGAGGTTTGATTCTGGAACCCTGTTACCTGGGAACATGTCTCAGGTTTGATTTTGGAAGCTTGTGGCCTGGGAACATGACATCGGTTTGGTTCTGGAACCCTGTGGCCTGGGAATATGACATCAATTTGATTGTGGAACGCTGTATCCTGGGAACATGACGGAGGTTTGATTCTGGAATCCTGTGGCCTGGGAACATGACTGAGGTTTAATTCTGGAACCTTGCGACGTGGGAACGTGTCTGAGGTTTGATTCTGGAACCCTGTTACCTGGGAACATGTCTGAGGTTTGATTCTGGAAGCTTGTGGCCTGGGAACATGACATCGGTTTGGTTCTAGAACCCTGTGGCCTGGGAACATGTCTGAGGTTTTATTCTGGAACCCTGTGGCCTGGGAACCTTACTGAGGTTTGATTCTGGAAGCCTGTGGCCTGGAAACATGAGTGAGGTTTGATTCTAGAACCCTGTGGTGTGGGAACATGACTAAAGTTTGATTTTGGAACCCTTTTGCCTGGGAACATGACTGAGCTTTTCCTTTGGAACCCTCTGGCCTGGGAAAATGACTGAGGCTTGATTCTGGAACCCTGTGGCCTGGGAACATGTCTGAGGTTTGATTCTGAAAACTTGTGGCCCGGACACATGACATCGGTTTGATTCCGGAAACCTATGGCCTGGGAATATGACATCAATTTTATTCTGGAACCCTGTGGCCTGGGAACATAACAATGGTTTAATTGTGGAATCCTGTGGCCTGGGAACATGACTGAGGTTTGATTCTGGAACCCTGTGGCCTGGGAACATGACTGAGGTTTGATTCTGGAACCCAGTGGCCTGGGAACATGTCTGAGGTTTGATTCTGGAACCCTGTGGCCTGGGAACCTTACTGAGGTTTGATTCTGGAAGCCTGTGGCCTGGAAACATGAGTGAGGTTTGATTCTAGAACCCTGTGGTGTGGGAACATGACTACGGTTTCATTTTGGAACCTTTTTGCCTGGGAACATGACTGAGCTTTTACTTTGGACCCCTCTGGCCTGGGAAAATGACTGAGGCTTGATTCTGGAACCCTGTGGCCTGGGAATATGACTGAGGTTTGATTCTGGAAGCTTGTTACCTGGGAACATGACATCGGTTTGGTTCTGGAACACTGTGGCCTGGGAATATGACATCAATTAGATTGTGGAACGCTGTATCCTGGGAACATGACGGAGGTTTGATTCTGCAATCCTGTGGCCTGGGAACATGACTGAGGTTGATTCTGGAAACTTGTATCGTGGGAACATGTCTGAGGTTTGATTCTGTAACCCAGTTACCTGGGAACATGTCTGAGGTTTGATTCTGGAACCCTATTACCTGGGAACATGTCTGAGGTTTGATTCTGGAAGCTTGTTACCTGGGAACATGACAGCGGTTTGGTTCTGGAACACTGTGGCCTGGGAATATGACATCAATTTGATTGTGGAACGCTGTATCCTGGGAACATGACGGAGGTTTGATTCTGGAACCCTCCGGCCTGGGAATATGACTGAGGTTTGATTGTGAAACACTTTGTCCCGGGATCATGACTGTGGTTTGATTCTGGAACCCTGTGCCCTGGGAACATGACTGAGCCTTGACTATGGAACCTGTGGCCTGGGAATATGACATCGGTTTGGTTGTGGAACGCTGTGCCCTGGGAACATGACTGTGGTTTGTTTCTGGAACCCTGTGCCCTGGGAACATGACTGAGCCTTGACTATGGAACCTGTGGCCTGGGAATATGACATCGGTTTGGTTGTGGAACGCTGTGCCCTGGGAACATGACTGAGGTTTAATTCTGGAACCTTGTGTGGTGGGAACATATCTGAGGTTTGATTCTGGAACCCTGTTACCTGGGAACATGTCTGAGGTTTGATTCTGGAAGCTTGTGGCCTGAGAACATGACATCGGTTAGGTTCTGGAACCCTGTGGCCTGGGAATATGACATCAATTTGATTGTGGAACCCTGTGGCCTGGGAACATGACATTGGTTTGATTGTGGAACCCTGTGCTCTGGGAACATGACTGAGGTTTAATTCTGGAACCTTGTGTCGTGGGAACATGTCTGAGGTTTGATTCTAGAACCCTGTTACCTGGGAGCATGTCTGAGGTTTGATTCTGGAAGGTTGTGGCCTGAGAACATGACATCGTTTTGGTTCTGGAACCCTGTGGCCTGGGAATATGACATCAATTTTATTGTGGAACGCTGTATCCTGGGAACTTGACGGAGGTTTGATTCTGGAATCCTGTGCCCTGGGAACATGACGGAGGTTTGATTCTGGAACCCTGTTACCTGGGAACATGTCTGAAGTTTGATTCTGGAAACTTGTGGCCTGGGAATATGACATCGGTTTGGTTGTAGAACCCTGTGCCCTGGGAACGTGACTGAGCCTTGACTGTGGAATGCTGTGGCCTGGGAATATGACATCGGTTTGGTTGTAGAACCCTTTGCCTTGGGAACATGACTGAGGTTTAATTCTGGAACCTTGTGTCGTGGGAACATGTCTGAGGTTTGTTTCTGGAAACCTGTTACCTGGAACATGTCTGAGGTTTGATTCTGGAAACTTGTGGCCTGGGAACATGACATCGGTGTGGTTCTGGAACCCAGTGGCCTGGGAAGATAACATCAATTTGATTGTGGAACCCTGTGGCCTGGGAACATGACATCGGTTTGGTTGTGGAACCCTGTGCCCTGGGAACATGACTAAGGTTTAATTCTGGAAACTTGTGTCGTGGGAACATGTCTGAGGTTTGATTCTGGAACCCTGTTACCTAGGAACATGTCTGAGGTTTAATTCTGGAATCTTGTGGCATGGGAACATCACATCGGTTTGGTTCTGGAGCCCTGTGGCCTGGGAATATGACATCAATTTGATTGTGGAACGCTGTATTCTGGGAACATGACGGAGGTTTCATTCTGGAATCCTGTGGCGTGGGAACATGACTGAGGTTTGATTCTGGAACCTTGTATCGTTGGAACATGTCTGAGGTTTGATTCTGGAACCCTGTTACCTGGGAACATGTCTGAGGTTTGATTCTGGAAACTTGTGGCCCGGACACATGACATCGGTTTGATTCCGGAAACCTATGGCCTGGGAATATGACATCAATTTTATTCTGGAACCCTGTTGCCTGGGAACATAACAATGGTTTAATTGTGGAATCCTGTGGCCTGGGAATATGACTGAGGTTTGATTCTGGAACCCTGTGGCCTGGGAACATGTCTGAGGTTTGATTCTGGAACCCTGTTACCTGGGAACATGTCTGAGGTTTGATTGTGGAAGCCTATGGCCTGGAAATATTCGTGAGGTTTGATTCTAGAACCCTGTGGTGTGGGAACATGACTAAGGTTTGTTTTTGGAACCCTTTTGCCTGGGAACATGACTGAGCTTTTACTTTGGAACCCTCTGGCCTGGGAAAATGACTGAGGCTTGATTCTGGAACCCTGTGGCCTGGGAATATGACTGAGGTTTGATTCTGGAACCCTGGTACCTGGGAACATGTCTGAGGTTTGATTCTGGAAGCTTGTTACCTGGGAACATGACATCGGTTTGGTTCTGGAACACTGTGGCCTGGGAATATGACATCAATTTGATTGTTGAACGCTGTATCCTGGGAACATGACGGAGGTTTGATTCTGGAATCCTGTGGCCTGGGAACATGACTGAGGTTTAATTCTGGAACCTTGTGACGTGGGAACATGTCTGAGGTTTGATTCTGGAATCCTGTTACCTGGGAACATGTCTGAGGTTTGATTCTGGAAGCTTGTGGCCTGGGAACATGACATCGGTTTGGTTCTGGAACCCTGTGGCCTGGGAATATGACATCAATTTGATTGTGGAACGCTGTATCCTGGGAACATGACGGAGGTTTGATTCTGGAATCCTGTGGCCTGGGAACATGACTGAGGTTTGATTCTGGAACCTTGTATCGTGGGAACATGTCTGAGGTTTGATTCTGGAACCCAGTTACCTGGGAACATGTCTGAGGTTTGATTCTGGAACCCTATTACCTGGGAACATGTCTGTGGTTTGATTCTGGAATCTTGTTACCTGGGAACATGACATCCTTTTGGTTCTGGAACACTGTGGCCTGGGAATATGACATCAATTTGATTGTGGAACGCTGTATCCTGGGAACATGACGGAGGTTTGATTCTGGAATCCTGTGGCCTGGGAACATGACTGAGGTTTGATTCTGGAACCTTGTATCGTGGGAACATGTCTGAGGTTTGATTCTTGAACCCTGTGGCCTGGGAACATGACTGAGGTTTGATTGTGGAACCCAGTGGCCTGGGAACATGTCTGAGATTTGATTCTGGAACCCTGTGGCCTTGGAACCTTACTGAGGTTTGATTTTGGAAGCCTGTGGCCTGGAAACTTGAGTGACGTTTGATTCTACAACCCTGTGGTGTGGGAACATGACTAAGGTTTGATTTTGGAACCCTTTTGCCTGGGAACATGACTGAGCTTTTACTTTGGAACCCTCTGGCCTGGGAAAATGACTGAGGCTTGATTCTGGAACCCTGTGGCCTGGGAATATGACTGAGGTTTGATTCTGGAACCCTGTTACCTCGGAACATGTCTGAGGTTTGATTCTGGAAGCTTGTATCGTGGGAACATGTCTGAGGTTTGATTCTGGAAGCTTGTATCGTGGGAACATGTCTGAGGTTTGATTCTGGAACCCTGTTACCTGGGAACATGTCTGAGCTTTGATTCTGGACGCTTGTGGCCTGGGAACATGACATCGGTTTGGTTCTGGAACACTGTGGCCTGGGAATATGACATCAATTTGATTGTGGAACGCTGTATCCTGGGAATATGACGGAGGTTTGATTCTGGAATCCTGTGGCCTGGGAACATGACTGAGGTTTGATTCTGGAACCTTGTATCATGGGAACATGTCTGAGGTTTGATTCTGGAACCCAGTTACCTGGGAACATGTCTGAGGTTTGATTCTGGAACCCTATTACCTGGGAACATGTCTGTGGTTTGATTCTGGAATCTTGTTACTTGGGAACATGACATCGGTTTGGTTCTGGAACCCTGTGGCCTGGGAATATGACATCAATTTGACTGTGGAACGCTGTATCCTGGGAACATGACGGAGGTTTGATTCTGGAATCCTGTGGCCTGGGAACATGACTGAGGTTTATTCTGGAACCTTGTGACGTGGGAACATGTATGAGGTTTGATTCTGGAACCCTGTTACCTGGGAACATGTCTGAAGTTTGATTCTAGAAGTTTGTGGCCTGGGAACATGACATCGGTTTGGTTCTGGAACCCTGTGGCCTGGGAATATGACATCAATTTGATTGTGGAACGCTGTATCCTGGGAACATGACGGAGGTTTGATTCTGGAATCCTGTGGCCTGGGAACATGACTGAGGTTTGATTCTGGAACCTTGTATCGTGGGAACATGTCTGAGGTTTGATTCTGGAACCCTGTGTCCTGGGAACATGACTGAGTTTTGATTCTGGAACCCAGTGGCCTGGGAACATGTCTGAGGTTTGATTCTGGAACCCTGTGGCCTGGGAACCTTACTGAGGTTTGATTCTGGAAGCCTGTGGCCTGGAAACATGAGTGAGGTTTGATTCTAGAACCCTGTGGTGTGGGAACATGACTAAAGTTTGATTTTGGAACCCTTTTACCTGGGAACATGACTGAGCTTCTACTTTGGAACCCTCTGGCCTGGGAAAATGACAGAGGCTTGATTCTGGAACCCTGTGGCCTGGGAACATGTCTGAGGTTTGATTCCGGAAACTTGTGGCCCGGACACATGACATCGGTTTGATTCCGGAAACCTATGGCCTGAGAATATGACATCAATTTTATTCTGGAACCCTGTCGCCTGGGAACATAACAATGGTTTAATTGTGGAATCCTGTGGCCTGGGAACATGACTGAGGTTTGATTTTGGAACCCTGTGTCCTGGGAACATGACTGAGGTTTGATTCTTGAACCCAATGGCCTGGGAACATGTCTGAGGTTTGATTCTGGAACCCTGTGGCCTGGGAACCTTACTGAGGTTTGATTCTGGAAGCCTTTGGCTTGGAAACATGAGTGAGGTTTGATTCTAGAACCCTGTGGTGAGGGAACATGACTAAAGTTTGATTTTGGAACCCTTTTGCCTGGGAACATGACTGAGCTTTTACTTTGGACCCCTCTGACCTGGGAAAATGACTGAGGCTTGATTATGGAACCCTGTTACCTGGGAACATGTCTGAGGTTTGATTCTGGAACCCTGTTACCTGGAAACATGTCTGAGGTTTGATTCTGGAAGCTTGTTACCTGGAAACATGACATCGGTTTGGTTCTGGAACCCTGTGGCCTGGGAATATGACATCAATTTGATTGTGGAACGCTGTATCCTGTGAACATGACGGAGGTTTGATTCTGGAATCCTGTGGCCTGGGAACATGACTGAGGTTTGATTCTGGAACCTTGTATCGTGGGAACATGTCTGAGGTTTGATTCTGGAACCTTGTATCGTGGGAACATGTCTGAGGTTTGATTCTGGAACCCTGTTACCTGGGAACATGTCTGAGGTTTGATTTTGGAAGCTTGTGGCCTGGGAACATGACATCGGTTTGGTTCTGGAACCCTGTGGCCTGGGAATATGACATCAATTTGATTGTGGAACGCTGTATCCTGGGAACATGACGGAGGTTTAATTCTGGAATCCTGTGGCCTGGGAACATGACTGAGGTTTGATTCTGGAACCTTGTATCGTGGGAACATGTCTGAGGTTTGATTCTGGAACCCAGTTACCTGGGAACATGTCTGAGGTTTGATTCTGGAACCCTATTACCTGGGAACATGTCTGTGGTTTGATTCTGGAATCTTGTTACCTGGGAACATGACATCGGTTTGGTTCTGGAACACTGTGGCCTGGGAATATGACATCAATTTGATTGTGGAACGCTGTATCCTGGGAACATGACGGAGGTTTGATTCTGGAATCCTGTGGCCTGGGAACATGACTGAGGTTTAATTCTGGAACCTTGTGACGTGGGAACATGTCTGAGGTTTGATTCTGGAACCCTGTTACCTGGGAACATGTCTGAGGTTTGATTCTGGAAGCCTGTGGCCTGGGAACATGACATTGGTTTGGTTCTGAAACCCTGTGGCCTGGGAATATGACATCAATTTGATTGTGGAACGCTGTATCCTGGGAATATGACGGAGGTTTGATTCTGGAATCCTGTGGCCTGGGAACATGACTGAGGTTTGATTCTGGAACCTTGTATCGTGGGAACAGGTCTGAGGTTTGATTCTGGAACCCTATTACTTGGGAACATGTCTGAGGTTTGATTCTGGAACCCTGTTACCTGGGAACATGTCTGAGGTTTGATTCTGGAACCCTGTTACCTGGGATCTTGTCTGAGATTTGATTCTGGAAGCTTGTGGCCTGGGAACATGACATCGGTTTGGTTCTGGAACCCTGTGGCCTGGGAATATGACATCAAATTGATTGTGGAACGCTGTATCCTGGGAACATGACGGAGGTTTGATTCTGGAATCCTGTGGCCTGGGAACATGTCTGAGGTTTGATTCTGGAACCCTGTTACCTGGGAACATGTCTGAGGTTTGATTCTGGAACCCTGTTAGCTGGGAACATGTCTGAGGTTTGATTCTGGAAGCTTGTTACCTGGGAACATGACATCGGTTTGGTTTTGGAACACTGTGGCCTGGGAATATGACATCAATTTGATTGTGGAACGCTGTATCCTGGGAACATGACGGAGGTTTGATTCTGGAATCCTATGGCCTGGGAACATGACTGAGGTTTAATTCTGGAAACTTTTGACGTGGGAACATGTCTGAGGTTTGATTCTGGAATCCTGTTACCTGGGAACATGTCTGAGGTTTGATTCTGGAAGCTTGTGGTCTGGGAACATGACATCGGTTTGGTTCTGGAACCCTGTGGCCTGGGAATATGACATCAATTTGATTGTGGAACGCTGTATCCTGGGAACATGACGGCGGTTTGATTCTGGAATCCTGTGGCCTGGGAACATGATTGAGATTTGATTCTGGAACCTTGTATCGTGGGAACATGACTGAGGTTTGATTCTGGAACCCTTTGGCCTGGGAACATGACTGAGGTTTGATTCTGGAACCTTGTATCGTGGGAACATGTCTGAGGTTTGATTCTGGAAGCTTGTGGCCTGGGAACATGACATCGGTTTGCTTTTGGAACCCTGTGGCCTGGGAACATGTCTGAGGTTTTATTCTGGAACCCTGTGGCCTGGGAACCTTACTGAGGTTTGATTATGGAAGCCTGTGGCCTGGAAACATGAGTGAGGTTTGATTCTAGAACCCTGTGGTGTGGGAACATGACTAAAGTTTGATTTTGGAACCCTTTTGCCTGGGAACATGACTGAGCTTTTACTTTGGAACCCTCTGGCCTGGGAAAATGACTGAGGCTTGATTCTGGAACCCTGTGGCCTGGGAACATGTCTGAGGTTTGATTCTGGAAACTTGTGGCCCGGACACATGACATCGGTTTGATTCCGGAAACCTATGGCCTGGGAATATGACATCAATTTTATTCTTGAACCCTGTGGCCTGGGAACATAACAATGGTTTAATTGTGGAATCCTGTGGCCTGGGAACATGACTGAGGTTTGATTCTGGAATCCTGTGGCCTGGGAACATGACTGAGGTTTGATTCTGGAACCCTGTGGCCTGGGAACCTTACTGAGGTTTGATTCTGGAAGCCTGTGGCCTAGAAACATAAGTGAGGTTTGATTCTAAAACCCTGTGGTGTGGGAACATGACTAAGGTTTGATTTTGGAACCCTTTTGCCTGGGAACATGACTGAGCTTTTACTTTGGACCTCTCTGGCCTGGGAAAATGACTGAGGCTTGATTCTGGAACCCTGTGGCCTGGGAATATGACTGAGGTTTGATTCTGGAATCTTGTTACTTGGGAACATGACATCGGTTTGGTTCTGGAACACTGTGGCCTGGGAATATGACATCAATTTGATTGTGGAACGCTGTATCCTGGGAATATGACGGAGGTTTGATTCTGGAATCCTGTGGCCTGGGAACATGACTGAGGTTTAATTCTGGAACCTTGTGACGTGGGAACATGTCTGAGGTTTGATTCTGGAATCCTGTTACCTGGGAACATGTCTGAGGTTTGATTCTGGAAGCTTGTGGCCTGGGAACATGACATCGGTTTGGTTCTGGAACCCTGTGGCCTGGGAATATGACATCAATTTGATTGTGGAACGCTGTATCCTGGGAACATGACGGAGGTTTGATTCTGGAATCCTGTGGCCTGGGAACATGACTGAGGTTTGATTCTGGAACCTTGTATCGTGGGAACATGTCTGAGGTTTGATTCTGGAACCCTGTGGCCTGGGAACATGACTGAGTTTTGATTCTGGAACCCAGTGGCCTGGGAACATGTCTGAGGTTTGATTCTGGAACCCTGTGGCCTGGGAACCTTACTGAGGTTTGATTCTGGAAGCCTGTGGCCTGGGAACATGAGTGAGGTTTGATTCTAGAACCCTGTGGTGTGGGAACATGACTAAAGTTTGATTTTGGAACCCTTTTACCTGGGAACATGACTGAGCTTCTACTTTGGAACCCTCTGGCCTGGGAAAATGACTGAGGCTTGATTCTGGAACCCTGTGGCCTGGGAACATGTCTGAGGTTTGATTCCGGAAACTTGTGGCCCGGACACATGACATCGGTTTGATTCCGGAAACCTATGGCCTGGGAATATGACATCAATTTTATTCTGGAACCCTGTGGCCTGGGAACATAACAATGGTTTAATTGTGGAATCCTGTGGCCTGGGAACATGACTGAGGTTTGATTTTGGAACCCTGTGTCCTGGGAACATGACTGAGGTTTGATTCTGGAACCCAATGGCCTGGGAACATGTCTGAGGTTTGATTCTGGAACCCTGTGGCCTGGGAACCTTACTGAGGTTTGATTCTGGAAGCCTCTGGCTTGGAAACATGAGTGAGGTTTGATTGTAGAACCCTGTGGTGTGGGAACATGACTAAGGTTTGATTTTGGAACCCTTTTGCCTGGGAACATGACTGAGCTTTTACTTTGGACCCCTCTGACCTGGGAAAATGACTGAGGCTTGATTCTGGAACCCTGTTACCTGGGAACATGTCTGAGGTTTGATTCTGGAACCCTGTTACCTGGGAACATGTCTGAGGTTTGATTCTGGAAGCTTGTTACCTGGAAACATGACATCGGTTTGGTTCTGGAATCCTGTGGCCTGGGAATATGACATCAATTTGATTGTGGAACGCTGTATCCTGGGAACATGACGGAGGTTTGATTCTGGAATCCTGTGGCCTGGGAACATGACTGAGGTTTAATTCTGGAACCTTGTGACGTGGGAACATGTCTGAGGTTTGATTTTGGAAGCTTGTGGCCAGGGAACATGACATCGGTTTGGTTCTGGAACCCTGTGGCCTGGGAATATGACATCAATTTGATTGTGGAACGCTGTATCCTGGGAACATGACGGAGGTTTGATTCTGGAATCCTGTGGCCTGGGAACATGACTGAGGTTTGATTCTGGAACCTTGTATCGTGGGAACATGTCTGAGGTTTGATTCTGGAACCCAGTTACCTGGGAACATGTCTGAGGTTTGATTCTGGAACCCTATTACCTGGGAACATGTCTGTGGTTTGATTCTGGAATCTTGTTACCTGGGAACATGACATCGGTTTGGTTCTGGAACACTGTGGCCTGGGAATATGACATCAATTTAATTGTGGAACGCTGTATCCTGGGAACATGACGGAGGTTTGATTCTGGAATCCTGTGGCCTGGGAACATGACTGAGGTTTGATTCTGGAACCTTGTATCGTGGGAACAGGTCTGAGGTTTGATTCTGGAACCCTATTACTTGGGAACATGTCTGAGGTTTGATTCTGGAACCCTGTTACCTGGAAACATGTCTGAGGTTTGATTCTGGAACCCTGTTACCTGGGATCTTGTCTGAGATTTGATTCTGGAAGCTTGTGGCCTGGGAACATGACATCGGTTTGGTTCTGGAACCCTGTGGCCTGGGAATATGACATCAAATTGATTGTGGAACGCTGTATCCTGGGAACATGACGGAGGTTTGATTGTGGAATCCTGTGGCCTGGGAACATGTCTGAGGTTTGATTCTGGAACCCTGTTACCTGGGAACATGTCTGAGGTTTAATTCTGGAACCCTGTTAGCTGGGAACATGTCTGAGGTTTGATTCTGGAAGCTTGTTACCTGGGAACATGACATCGGTTTGGTTTTGGAACACTGTGGCCTGGGAATATGACATCAATTTGATTGTGGAACGCTGTATCCTGGGAACATGACGGAGGTTTGATTCTGGAATCCTATGGCCTGGGAACATGACTGAGGTTTAATTCTGGAACCTTTTGACGTGGGAACATGTCTGAGGTTTGATTCTGGAATCCTGTTACCTGGGAACATGTCTGAGGTTTGATTCTGGAAGCTTGTGGTCTGGGAACATGACATCGGTTTGGTTCTGGAACCCTGTGGCCTGGGAATATGACATCAATTTGATTGTGGAACGCTGTATCCTGGGAACATGACGGCGGTTTGATTCTGGAATCCTGTGGCCTGGGAACATGACTGAGATTTGATTCTGGAACCTTGTATCGTGGGAACATGACTGAGGTTTGATTCTGGAACCCTTTGGCCTGGGAACATGACTGAGGTTTGATTCTGGAACCTTGTATCGTGGGAACATGTCTGAGGTTTGATTCTGGAAGCTTGTGGCCTGGGAACATGACATCGGTTTGCTTTTGGAACCCTGTGGCCTGGGAACATGTCTGAGGTTTTATTCTGGAACCCTGTGGCCTGGGAACCTTACTGAGGTTTGATTATGGAAGCCTGTGGCCTGGAAACATGAGTGAGGTTTGATTCTAGAACCCTGTGGTGTGGGAACATGACTAAAGTTTGATTTTGGAACCCTTTTGCCTGGGAACATGACTGAGCTTTTCCTTTGGAACCCTCTGGCCTGGGAAAATGACTGAGGCTTGATTCTGGAACCCTGTGGCCTGGGAACATGTCTGAGGTTTGATTCTGGAAACTTGTGGCCCGGACACATGACATCGGTTTGATTCCGGAAACCTATGGCCTGGGAATATGACATCAATTTTATTCTGGAACCCTGTGGCCTGGGAACATAACAATGGTTTAATTGTGGAATCCTGTGGCCTGGGAACATGACTGAGGTTTGATTGTGGAACCCTGTGGCCTGGGAACATGACTGAGGTTTGATTCTGGAACCCAGTGGCCTGGAAACATGTCTGAGGTTTGATTCTGGAACCCTGTGGCCTGGGAACCTTACTGAGGTTTGATTCTGGAAGCCTGTGGCCTAGAAACATAAGTGAGGTTTGATTCTAGAACCCTGTGGTGTGGGAACATGACTAAGGTTTGATTTTGGAATCCTTTTGCCTGGGAACATGACTGAGCTTTTACTTTGGACCTCTCTGTCCTGGGAAAATGACTGAGGCTTGATTCTGGAACCCTGTGGCCTGGGAATATGACTGAGGTTTGATTCTGGAAGCTTGTTACCTGGGAACATGACATCGGTTTGGTTCTGGAGCACTGTGGCCTGGGAATATGACATCAATTTGATTGTGGAACGCTGTATCCTGGGAACATGACGGAGGTTTGATTCTGGAATCCTGTGGCCTGGGAACATGACTGAGGTTTAATTCTGGAACCTTGTGACGTGGGAACATGTCTGAGGTTTGATTCTGGAATCCTGTTACCTGGGAACATGTCTGAGGTTTGATTCTGGAAGCTTGTGGCCTGGGAACATGACATCGGTTTGGTTCTGGAACCCTGTGGCCTGGGAATATGACATCAATTTGATTGTGGAACGCTGTATCCTGGGAACATGACGGAGGTTTGATTCTGGAATCCTGTGGCCTGGGAACATGACTGAGGTTTGATTCTGGAACCTTGTATCGTGGGAACATGTCTGAGGTTTGATTCTGGAACCCAGTTACCTGGGAACATGTCTCAGGTTGGATTCTGGAACCCTATTACCTGGGAACATGTCTGTGGTTTGATTCTGGAATCTTGTTACCTGGGAACATGACATCGGTTTGGTTCTGGAACACTGTGGCCTGGGAATATGACATCAATTTGATTGTGGAACGCTGTATCCTGGGAACATGACGGAGGTTTGATTCTGGAATCCTGTGGCCTGGGAACATGACAGAGGTTTGATTCTGGAACCTTGTATCGTGGGAACATGTCTGAGGTTTGATTCTTGAACCCTTTGGCCTGGGAACATGACTGAGGTTTGATTGTGGAACCCAGTGGCCTGGGAACATGTCTGAGATTTGATTCTGGAACCCTGTGGCCTTGGAACCTTACTGAGGTTTGATTTTGGAAGCCTGTGGCCTGGAAACTTGAGTGACGTTTGATTCTACAACCCTGTGGTGTGGGAACATGACTAAGGTTTGATTTTGGAACCCTTTTGCCTGGGAACATGACTGAGCATTTACTTTGGAACCCTCTGGCCTGGGAAAATGACTGAGGCTTGATTCTGGAACCCTGTGGCCTGGGAATATGACTGAGGTTTGATTCTGGAACCCTGTTACCTGGGAACATGTCTGAGGTTTGATTCTGGAAGCTTGTATCGTGGGAACATGTCTGAGGTTTGATTCTGGAACCCTGTTACCTGGGAACATGTCTGAGGTTTGATTCTGGAACCCTGTTACCTGGAAACATGTCTGAGCTTTTATTCTGGACGCTTGTGGCCTGGGAACATGACATCGGTTTGGTTCTGGAACACTGTGGCCTGGGAATATGACATCAATTTGATTGTGGAACGCTGTATCCTGGGAACATGACGGAGGTTTGATACTGGAATCCTGTGGCCTGGGAACATGACTGAGGTTTGATTCTGGAACCCTGTTACCTGTGAACATGTCTGAGGTTTGATTCTGGAACCTTGTGACGTGGGAGCATGTCTGAGGTTTGATTCTGGAACCCTATTACCTGGGAACATGTCTGTGGTTTGATTCTGGAATCTTGTTACCTGGGAACATGACATCGGTTTGGTTCTGGAACCCTGTGGCCTGGGAATATGACATCAATTTGATTGTGGAACGCTGTATCCTGGGAACATGACAGAGGTTTGATTCTGGAATCCTGTGGCCTGGGAACATGACTGAGGTTTATTCTGGAACCTTGTGACGTGGGAACATGTCTGAGGTTTGATTCTGGAACCCTGTTACCTGGGAACATGTCTGAAGTTTGATTCTAGAAGCTTGTGGCCTGGGAACATGACATCGGTTTGCTTCTGGAACCCTGTGGCCTGGGAATATGACATCAATTTGATTGTGGAACGCTGTATCCTGGGAACATGACTGAGGTTTGATTCTGGAACCTTGTATCGTGGGAACATGTCTGAGGTTTGATTCTGGAACCCTGTGGCCTGGGAACATGATTGAGTTTTGATTCTGGAACCCAGAGTCCTGGGAAAAGGTCTGAGGTTTGATTCTGGAACCCTGTGGCCTGGGAACCTTACTGAGGTTTGATTCTGGAAGCCTGTGGCCTGGAAACATGAGTGACGTTTGATTCTACAACCCTGTGGTGTGGGAACATGACTAAGGTTTGATTTTGGAACCCATTTGCCTGGGAACATGACTGAGCTTTTACTTTGGACCCCTCTGACCTGGGAAAATGACTGAGGCTTGATTCTGGAACCCTGTTACCTGGGAACATGTCTGAGGTTTGATTCTGGAACCCTGTTACCTGGGAACATGTCTGAGGTTTGATTCTGGAAGCTTTTTACCTGGGAACATGACATCGGTGTCTTTCTGGAACACTGTGGCCTGGGAATATGACATCAATTTGATTGTGGAACGCTGTATCCTGGGAACATGACGGAGGTTTGATTCTGGAATCCTGTGGCCTGGGAACATGACTGAGGTTTAATTCTGGAACCTTGTGACGTGGGAACATGTCTGAGGTTTGATTCTGGAACCCTGTTACCTGGGAACATGTCTGAGGTTTGATTCTGGAAGCTTGTGGCCTGGGAACATGACATCGGTTTGGTTCTGGAACCCTGTGGCCTGGGAATATGACATCAATATGATTGTGGAACGCTGTATCCTGGGAACATGACGGAGGTTTGATTCTGGAATCCTGTGGCCTGGGAACATGACTGAGGTTTGATTCTGGAACCTTGTATCGTGGGAACATGTCTGAGGTTTGATTCTGGAACCCAGTTACCTGGGAACATGTCTGAGGTTTGATTCTGGAACCCTATTACCTGGGAACATGTCTGTGGTTTGATTCTGGAATCTTGTTACCTGGGAACATGACATCGGTTTGCTTCTGGAACACTGTGGCCTGGGAATATGACATCAATGTGATTGTGGAACGCTGTATCCTGGGAACATGACGGAGGTTTGATTCTGGAATCCTGTGGCCTGGGAACATGACTGAGGTTTGATTCTGGAACCTTGTATCGTGGGAACAGGTCTGAGGTTTGATTCTGGAACCCTATTACTTGGGAACATGTCTGAGGTTTGATTCTGGAACCCTGTTACCTGGAAACATGTCTGAGGTTTGATTCTGGAACCCTGTTACCTGGGATCTTGTCTGAGATTTGATTCTGGAAGCTTGTGGCCTGGGAACATGACATCGGTTTGGTTCTGGAACCCTGTGGCCTGGGAATATGACATCAAATTGATTGTGGAACGCTGTATCCTGGGAACATGACGGAGGTTTGATTCTGGAATCCTGTGGCCTGGGAACATGTCTGAGGTTTGATTCTGGAACCCTGTTACCTGGGAACATGTCTGAGGTTTGATTCTGGAACCCTGTTAGCTGGGAACATGTCTGAGGTTTGATTCTGGAAGCTTGTTACCTGGGAACATGACATCGGTTTGGTTTTGGAACACTGTGGCCTGGGAATATGACATCAATTTGATTGTGGAACGCTGTATCCTGGGAACATGACGGAGGTTTGATTCTGGAATCCTATGGCCTGGGAACATGACTGAGGTTTAATTCTGGAACCTTTTGACGTGGGAACATGTCTGAGGTTTGATTCTGGAATCCTGTTACCTGGGAACATGTCTGAGGTTTGATTCTGGAAGCTTGTGGTCTGGGAACATGACATCGGTTTGGTTCTGGAACCCTGTGGCCTGGGAATATGACATCAATTTGATTGTGGAACGCTGTATCCTGGGAACATGACGGCGGTTTGATTCTGGAATCCTGTGGCCTGGGAACATGACTGAGATTTGATTCTGGAACCTTGTATCGTGGGAACATGACTGAGGTTTGATTCTGGAACCCTTTGGCCTGGGAACATGACTGAGGTTTGATTCTGGAACCTTGTATCGTGGGAACATGTCTGAGGTTTGATTCTGGAAGCTTGTGGCCTGGGAACATGACATCGGTTTGCTTTTGGAACCCTGTGGCCTGGGAACATGTCTGAGGTTTTATTCTGGAACCCTGTGGCCTGGGAACCTTACTGAGGTTTGATTATGGAAGCCTGTGGCCTGGAAACATGAGTGAGGTTTGATTCTAGAACCCTGTGGTGTGGGAACATGACTAAAGTTTGATTTTGGAACCCTTTTGCCTGGGAACATGACTGAGCTTTTCCTTTGGAACCCTCTGGCCTGGGAAAATGACTGAGGCTTGATTCTGGAACCCTGTGGCCTGGGAACATGTCTGAGGTTTGATTCTGGAAACTTGTGGCCCGGACACATGACATCGGTTTGATTCCGGAAACCTATGGCCTGGGAATATGACATCAATTTTATTCTGGAACCCTGTGGCCTGGGAACATAACAATGGTTTAATTGTGGAATCCTGTGGCCTGGGAACATGACTGAGGTTTGATTCTGGAACCCTGTGGCCTGGGAACATGACTGAGGTTTGATTCTGGAACCCAGTGGCCTGGAAACATGTCTGAGGTTTGATTCTGGAACCCTGTGGCCTGGGAACCTTACTGAGGTTTGATTCTGGAAGCCTGTGGCCTAGAAACATAAGTGAGGTTTGATTCTAGAACCCTGTGGTGTGGGAACATGACTAAGGTTTGATTTTGGAATCCTTTTGCCTGGGAACATGACTGAGCTTTTACTTTGGACCTCTCTGGCCTGGGAAAATGACTGAGGCTTGATTCTGGAACCCTGTGGCCTGGGAATATGACTGAGGTTTGATTCTGGAAGCTTGTTACCTGGGAACATGACATCGGTTTGGTTCTGGAGCACTGTGGCCTGGGAATATGACATCAATTTGATTGTGGAACGCTGTATCCTGGGAACATGACGGAGGTTTGATTCTGGAATCCTGTGGCCTGGGAACATGACTGAGGTTTAATTCTGGAACCTTGTGACGTGGGAACATGTCTGAGGTTTGATTCTGGAATCCTGTTACCTGGGAACATGTCTGAGGTTTGATTCTGGAAGCTTGTGGCCTGGGAACATGACATCGGTTTGGTTCTGGAACCCTGTGGCCTGGGAATATGACATCAATTTGATTGTGGAACGCTGTATCCTGGGAACATGACGGAGGTTTGATTCTGGAATCCTGTGGCCTGGGAACATGACTGAGGTTTGATTCTGGAACCTTGTATCGTGGGAACATGTCTGAGGTTTGATTCTGGAACCCAGTTACCTGGGAACATGTCTCAGGTTGGATTCTGGAACCCTATTACCTGGGAACATGTCTGTGGTTTGATTCTGGAATCTTGTTACCTGGGAACATGACATCGGTTTGGTTCTGGAACACTGTGGCCTGGGAATATGACATCAATTTGATTGTGGAACGCTGTATCCTGGGAACATGACGGAGGTTTGATTCTGGAATCCTGTGGCCTGGGAACATGACAGAGGTTTGATTCTGGAACCTTTTATCGTGGGAACATGTCTGAGGTTTGATTCTTGAACCCTGTGGCCTGGGAACATGACTGAGGTTTGATTGTGGAACCCAGTGGCCTGGGAACATGTCTGAGATTTGATTCTGGAACCCTGTGGCCTTGGAACCTTACTGAGGTTTGATTTTGGAAGCCTGTGGCCTGGAAACTTGAGTGACGTTTGATTCTACAACCCTGTGGTGTGGGAACATGACTAAGGTTTGATTTTGGAACCCTTTTGCCTGGGAACATGACTGAGCATTTACTTTGGAACCCTCTGGCCTGGGAAAATGACTGAGGCTTGATTCTGGAACCCTGTGGCCTGGGAATATGACTGAGGTTTGATTCTGGAACCCTGTTACCTGGGAACATGTCTGAGGTTTGATTCTGGAAGCTTGTATCGTGGGAACATGTCTGAGGTTTGATTCTGGAACCCTGTTACCTGGGAACATGTCTGAGGTTTGATTCTGGAACCCTGTTACCTGGGAACATGTCTGAGCTTTTATTCTGGACGCTTGTGGCCTGGGAACATGACATGGGTTTGGTTCTGGAACACTGTGGCCTGGGAATATGACATCAATTTGATTGTGGAACGCTGTATCCTGGGAACATGACGGAGGTTTGATACTGGAATCCTGTGGCCTGGGAACATGACTGAGGTTTGATTCTGGAACCCTGTTACCTGTGAACATGTCTGAGGTTTGATTCTGGAACCTTGTGACGTGGGAGCATGTCTGAGGTTTGATTCTGGAACCCTATTACCTGGGAACATGTCTGTGGTTTGATTCTGGAATCTTGTTACCTGGGAACATGACATCGGTTTGGTTCTGGAACCCTGTGGCCTGGGAATATGACATCAATTTGATTGTGGAACGCTGTATCCTGGGAACATGACAGAGGTTTGATTCTGGAATCCTGTGGCCTGGGAACATGACTGAGGTTTATTCTGGAACCTTGTGACGTGGGAACATGTCTGAGGTTTGATTCTGGAACCCTGTTACCTGGGAACATGTCTGAAGTTTGATTCTAGAAGCTTGTGGCCTGGGAACATGACATCGGTTTGCTTCTGGAACCCTGTGGCCTGGGAATATGACATCAATTTGATTGTGGAACGCTGTATCCTGGGAACATGACTGAGGTTTGATTCTGGAACCTTGTATCGTGGGAACATGTCTGAGGTTTGATTCTGGAACCCTGTGGCCTGGGAACATGATTGAGTTTTGATTCTGGAACCCAGAGTCCTGGGAAAAGGTCTGAGGTTTGATTCTGGAACCCTGTGGCCTGGGAACCTTACTGAGGTTTGATTCTGGAAGCCTGTGGCCTGGAAACATGAGTGACGTTTGATTCTACAACCCTGTGGTGTGGGAACATGACTAAGGTTTGATTTTGGAACCCATTTGCCTGGGAACATGACTGAGCTTTTACTTTGGACCCCTCTGACCTGGGAAAATGACTGAGGCTTGATTCTGGAACCCTGTTACCTGGGAACATGTCTGAGGTTTGATTCTGGAACCCTGTTACCTGGGAACATGTCTGAGGTTTGATTCTGGAAGCTTTTTACCTGGGAACATGACATCGGTGTCTTTCTGGAACACTGTGGCCTGGGAATATGACATCAATTTGATTGTGGAACGCTGTATCCTGGGAACATGACGGAGGTTTGATTCTGGAATCCTGTGGCCTGGGAACATGACTGAGGTTTAATTCTGGAACCTTGTGACGTGGGAACATGTCTGAGGTTTGATTCTGGAACCCTGTTACCTGGGAACATGTCTGAGGTTTGATTCTGGAAGCTTGTGGCCTGGGAACATGACATCGGTTTGGTTCTGGAACCCTGTGGCCTGGGAATATGACATCAATTTGATTGTGGAACGCTGTATCCTGGGAACATGACGGAGGTTTGATTCTGGAATCCTGTGGCCTGGGAACATGACTGAGGTTTGATTCTGGAACCTTGTATCGTGGGAACATGTCTGAGGTTTGATTCTGGAACCCAGTTACCTGGGAACATGTCTGAGGTTTGATTCTGGAACCCTATTACCTGGGAACATGTCTGTGGTTTGATTCTGGAATCTTGTTACCTGGGAACATGACATCGGTTTGCTTCTGGAACACTGTGGCCTGGGAATATGACATCAATGTGATTGTGGAACGCTGTATCCTGGGAACATGACGGAGGTTTGATTCTGGAATCCTGTGGCCTGGGAACATGACTGAGGTTTATTCTGGAACCTTGTGACGTGGGAACATGTCTGAGGTTTGATTCTGGAACCCTGTTACCTGGGAACATGTCTGAAGTTTGATTCTAGAAGCTTGTGGCCTGGGAACATGACATCGGTTTGGTTCTGGACCCCTGTGGCCTGGGAATATGACATCAATTTGATGGTGGAACGCTGTATCCTGGGAACATGAGGGAGGTTTGATTCTGGAATCCTGTGGCCTGGGAACATGACTGGGGTTTGATTCTGGAACCCTGTTACCTGGGAACATGTCTGAGGTTTGATTCTGGAACCCTGTTACCTGGGAACATGTCTGAAGTTTGATTCTGGAAGCTTGTGCCCTGGGAACATGACATCGGTTTGGTTCTGGAACACTGTGGCCTGGGAATATGACATCAATTTGATTGTGGAACGCTGTATCCTGGGAACATGACGGAGGTTTGATTCTGGAATCCTGTGGCCTGGGAACATGACTGAGGTTTAATTCTGGAACCTTGTGACGTGGGAACATGTCTGAGGTTTGATTCTGGAACCCTGTTACCTGGGAACATGTCTGAGGTTTCATTCTGGAAGCTTGTGGCCTGGGAACATGACATCGGTTTGGTTCTGGAAACCTCTGGCCTGGGAATATGACATCAATTTGATTGTGGAACGCTGTATCCTGGGAACATGACGGAGGTTTCATTCTGGAATCCTGTGGCCTGGGAACATGACTGTGGTTTAATTCTGGAACCTTGTGACGTGGGAACATGTCTGAGGTTTGATTCTGGAACCCAGTTACCTAGGAACATGTCTGAGGTTTGATTCTGGAAACCTGTGGCCTGGGAACATGACTGTGGTTTAATTCTGGAACCTTGTGACGTGGGAACATGTCTGAGGTTTGATTCTGGAACCCAGTTACCTAGGAACATGTCTGAGGTTTGATTCTGGAATCCTGTGGCCTGGTAACATGACTGAGGCTTGATTCTGGAACCCTGTTACCTGGGAACATGACTGAGGTTTGATTCTGGAACCTTGTATCGTGGGAACATGTCTGAGGTTTGATTCTGGAAGCTTGTTACCTGGGAACATGACATCGGTTTGGTTCTGGAACACTGTGGCCTGGGAATATGACATCAATTTGATTGTGGAACGCTGTATCCTGGGAACATGACGGAGGTTTGATTCTGGAATCCTGTGGCCTGGGAACATGACTGAGGTTTAATTCTGGAACCTTGTGACGTGGGAACATGTCTGAGGTTTGATTCTGGAACCCAGTTACCTGGGAACATGTCTGAGGTTTGATTCTGGAACCCTATTACCTGGGAACATGTCTATGGTTTGATTCTGGAACCCTGTTACCTGGGAACGTGTCTGAGGTTTGATTCTGGAAGCTTGTGGCCTGGGAACATGACATCGGTTTGGTTCTGGAACCCTGTGGCCTGGGAATATGACATCAATTTGATTGTGGAACTCTGTATCCTGGGAACATGACGGAGGTTTGATTCTGGAATCCTGTGGCCTGGGAACATGACTGAGGTTTCATTCTGGAACCCTGTTACCTGGGAACATGTCTGAGGTTTGATTCTGGAGCCCTGTTACCTGGGAACATGTCTGAGGTTTGATTCTAGAAGCTTGTGGCCTGGGAACATGACATCGGTTTGGTTCTGGAACCCTGTGGCCTGGGAATATGACATCAATTTGATTGTGGAACGCTGTATCCTGGGAACATGACGGAGGTTTGATTCTGGAATCCTGTGGCCTGGGAACATGACTGAGGTTTAATTCTGGAACCTTGTGACGTGGGAACGTGTCTGAGGTTTGATTCTGGAACCCTGTTACCTGGGAACATGTCTGAGGTTTGATTCTGGAACCCTGTGGCCTGGGAACATGACTGAGTTTTGATTCTGGAACCCTGTGGCCTGGGAACATGTCTGAGGTTTTATTCTGGAACCCTGTGGCCTGGGAACCTTACTGAGGTTTGATTTTGGAAGCCTGTGGCCTGGAAACATGAGTGAGGTTTGATTCTAGAACCCTGTGGTGTGGGAACATGACTAAAGTTTGATTTTGGAACCCTTTTGCCTGGGAACATGACTGAGCTTTTCCTTTGGAACCCTCTGGACTGGGAAAATGACTGAGGCTTGATTCTGGAACCCTGTGGCCTGGGAACATGTCTGAGGTTTGATTCTGGAAACTTGTGGCCCGGACACATGACATCGGTTTGATTCCGGAAACCTATGGCCTGGCAATATGACATCAATTTTATTCTGGAACCCTGTGGCCTGGGAACATAACAATGGTTTGATTCTGGAACCCTGTGGCCTGGGAACATGACTGAGGTTTGATTCTGGAACCCAGTGGCCTGGGAACATGTCTGAGGTTTGATTCTGGAACCCTGTGGCCTGGGAACCTTACTGAGGTTTCATTCTGGAAGCCTGTGGCCTGGAAACATAAGTGAGGTTTGATTCTAGAACCCTGTGGTGTGGGAACATGACTAAGGTTTGATTTTGGAACCCTTTTGCCTGGGAACATGACTGAGCTTTTACTTTGGACCCCTCTGGCCTGGGAAAATGACTGAGGCTTGCTTCTGGAACCCTGTGGCCTGGGAATATGACTGAGGTTTGATTCTGGAAGCTTGTTACCTGGGAACATGACATCGGTTTGGTTCTGGAACACTGTGGCCTGGGAATATGACATCAATTTGATTGTGGAACGCTGTATCCTGGGAACATGACGGAGGTTTGATTCTGGAATCCTGTGGCCTGGGAACATGACTGAGGTTTAATTCTGAAACCTTGTCACGTGGGAACATGTCTGAGGTTTCATTCTGGAACCCTGTTACCTGGGAACTTGTCTGAGGTTTGATTCTGGAAGCTTGTGGCCTGGGAACATGACATCGGTTTGGTTCTGGAACCCTGTGGCCTGGGAATATGACATCAATTTGATTGTGGAACGCTGTATCCTGGGAACATGACGGAGGTTTGATTCTGGAATCCTGTGGCCTGGGAACATGACTGAGGTTTGATTCTGGAACCTTGTATCGTGGGAACATGTCTGAGGTTTGATTCTGGAAGCTTGTTACCTGGGAACATGACATCGGTTTGGTTCTGGAACACTGTGGCCTGGGAATATGACATCAATTTGATTGTGGAACGCTGTATCCTGGGAACATGACGGAGGTTTGATTCTGGAATCCTGTGGCCTGGAAACATGACTGAGGTTTAATTCTGGAACCTTGTGACGTGGGAACATGTCTGAGGTTTGATTCTGGAACCCAGTTACCTGGGAACATGTCTGAGGTTTGATTCTGGAACCCTGTTACCTGGGAACATGTCTGAGGTTTGATTCTGGAACCCTGTTACCTGGGAACTTGTCTGAGGTTTGATTCTTGAAGCTTGTTACCTGGGAACATGACATCGGTTTGGTTCTGTAACACTGTGGCCTGGGAATATGACATCAATTTGATTGTGGAACGCTGTATCCTGGGAACATGACGGAGGTTTGATTCTGGAATCCTGTGGCCTGGGAACATGACTGAGGTTTGATTCTGGAACCTTGTATCGTGGGAACATGTCTGAGGTTTGATTCTGGAACCCAGTTACCTGGGAACATGACTGAGGTTTGATTCTGGAACCCTGTTACCTGGGAACATGTCTGAGGTTTGATTCTGGAACCCTGTTACCTGGGAACATGTCTGAGGTTTGATTTTGGAAGCTTGTGGCCTGGGAACATGACATCGGTTCGGTTTTGGAACCCTGTGGCCTGGGAATATGACATCAATTAGATTGTGGAACGCTGTATCCTGGGAACATGACGGAGGTTTGATTCTGGAATCCTGTGGCCTGGGAACATGACTGAGGTTTGATTCTGGAACCTTGTATCGTGGGAACATGTCTGAGGTTTGATTCTGGAACCCAGTTACCTGGGAACATGACTGAGGTTTGATTCTGGAACCCTGTTACCTGGGAACATGTCTGAGGTTTGATTCTGGAAGCTTGTGGCCTGGGAACATGACATCGGTTTGGTTCTGGAACCCTGTGGCCTGGGAACATGTCTGAGGTTTTATTCTGGAACCCTGTGGCCTGGGAACCTTACTGAGGTTTGATTCTGGAAGCCTGTGGCCTGGAAACATGAGTTAGGTTTGATTCTAGAACCCTGTGGTGTGGGAACATGACTAAAGTTTGATTTTGGAACCCTTTTGCCTGGGAACATGACTGAGCTTTTCCTTTGGAACCCTCTGGCCTGGGAAAATGACTGAGGCTTGATTCTGGAACCCTGTGGCCTGGGAACATGTCTGAGGTTTGATTCTGGAAACTTGTGGCCCGGACACATGACATCGGTTTGATTCCGAAAACCTATGGCCTGGCAATATGACATCAATTTTATTCTGGAACCCTGTGGCCTGGGAACATAACAATGGTTTGATTCTGGAACCCTGTGGCCTGGGAACATGACTGAGGTTTGATTCTGGAACCCAGTGGCCTGGGAACATGTCTGAGGTTTGATTCTGGAACCCTGTGGCCTGGGAACCTTACTGAGGTTTCATTCTGGAAGCCTGTGGCCTGGAAACATAAGTGAGGTTTGATTCTAGAACCCTGTGGTGTGGGAACATGACTAAGGTTTGATTTTGGAACCCTTTTGCCTGGGAACATGACTGAGCTTTTACTTTGGACCCCTCTGGCCTGGGAAAATGACTGAGGCTTGCTTCTGGAACCCTGTGGCCTGGGAATATGACTGAGGTTTGATTCTGGAAGCTTGTTACCTGGGAACATGACATCGGTTTGGTTCTGGAACACTGTGGCCTGGGAATATGACATCAATTTGATTGTGGAACGCTGTATCCTGGGAACATAACGGAGGTTTGATTCTGGAATCCTGTGGCCTGCGAACATGACTGAGGTTTAATTCTGAAACCTTGTCACGTGGGAACATGTCTGAGGTTTGATTCTGGAACCCTGTTACCTGGGAACTTGTCTGAGGTTTGATTCTGGAAGCTTGTGGCCTGGGAACATGACATCGGTTTGGTTCTGGAACCCTGTGGCCTGGGAATATGACATCAATTTGATTGTGGAACGCTGTATCCTGGGAACATGACGGAGGTTTGATTCTGGAATCCTGTGGCCTGGGAACATGACTGAGGTTTGATTCTGGAACCTTGTATCGTGGGAACATGTCTGAGGTTTGATTCTGGAAGCTTGTTACCTGGGAACATGACATCGGTTTGGTTCTGGAACACTGTGGCCTGGGAATATGACATCAATTTGATTGTGGAACGCTGTATCCTGGGAACATGACGGAGGTTTGATTCTGGAATCCTGTGGCCTGGTAACATGACTGAGGTTTAATTCTGGAACCTTGTGACGTGGGAACATGTCTGAGGTTTGATTCTGGAACCCAGTTACCTGGAAACATGTCTGAGGTTTGATTCTGGAACCCTGTTACCTGGGAACATGTCTGAGGTTTGATTCTGGAACCCTGTTACCTGGGAACTTGTCTGAGGTTTGATTCTTGAAGCTTGTTACCTGGGAACATGACATCGGTTTTGTTCTGTAACACTGTGGCCTGGGAATATGACATCAATTTGATTGTGGAACGCTGTATCCTGGGAACATGACGGAGGTTTGATTCTGGAATCCTGTGGCCTGGGAACATGACTGAGGTTTGATTCTGGAACCTTGTATCGTGGGAACATGTCTGAGGTTTGATTCTGGAACCCAGTTACCTGGGAACATGACTGAGGTTTGATTCTGGAACCCTGTTACCTGGGAACATGTCTGAGGTTTGATTCTGGAACCCTGTTACCTGGGAACATGTCTGAGGTTTGATTTTGGAAGCTTGTGGCCTGGGAACATGACATCAGTTCGGTTTTGGAACCCTGTGGCCTGGGAATATGACATCAATTAGATTGTGGAACGCTGTATCCTGGGAACATGACGGAGGTTTGATTCTGGAATCCTGTGGCCTGGGAACATGACTGAGGTTTGATTCTGGAACCTTGTATCGTGGGAACATGTCTGAGGTTTGATTCTGGAACCCAGTTACCTGCGAACATGACTGAGGTTTGATTCTGGAACCCTGTTACCTGGGAACATGTCTGAGGTTTGATTCTGGAAGCTTGTGGCCTGGGAACATGACATCGGTTTGGTTCTGGAACCCTGTGGCCTGGGAACATGTCTGAGGTTTTATTCTGGAACCCTGTGGCCTGGGAACCTTACTGAGGTTTGATTCTGGAAGCCTGTGGCCTGGAAACATGAGTGAGGTTTGATTCTAGAACCCTGTGGTGTGGGAACATGACTAAAGTTTGATTTTGGAACCCTTTTGCCTGGGAACATGACTGAGCTTTTACTTTGGACCCCTCTGGCCAGGGAAAATGACTGAGGCTTGATTCTGGAACCCTGTGGCCTGGGAACATGTCTGAGGTTTGATTCTGGAAACTTGTGGCCAGGACACATGACATCGGTTTGATTCCGGAAACCTAAGGCCTGGAAATATGACATCAATTTTATTCTGGAACCCTGTGGCCTGGGAACATAACAATGGTTTGATTCTGGAACCCTGTGGCCTGGGAACATGACTGAGGTTTGATTCTGGAACCCTGTGGCCTGGGAACATGACTGAGGTTTGATTCTGGAACCCAGTGGCCTGGGAACTTGTCTGAGGTTTGATTCTGGAACCCTGTGGCCTGGGAACCTTACTGAGGTTTGATTCTGGAAGCCTGTGGCCCGGAAACATAAGTGAGGTTTGATTCTAGAACCCTGTGGTGTGGGAACATGACTAAGGTTTGATTTTGGAACCCTTTTGCCTGGGAACATGACTGAGCTTTTACTTTGGACCCCTCTGGCCTGGGAAAATGACTGAGGCTTGATTCTGGAAGCCTGTGGCCTGGGAATATGACTGAGGTTTGATTCTGGAACCCTGTTACCTGGGAACATGTCTGAGGTTTGATTCTGGAAGCTTGTTACCTGGGAACATGACATCGGTTTGGTTCTGGAACACTGTGGCCTGGGAATATGACATCAATTTGATTGTGGAACGCTGTATCCTGGGAACATGACGGAGGTTTGATTCTGGAATCCTGTGGCCTGGGAACATGACTGAGGTTTAATTCTGGAACCTTGTGACGTGGGAACATGTCTGAGGTTTGATTCTGGAACCCAGTTACCTGGGAACATGTCTGAGGTTTGATTCTGGAACCCTGTTACCTGGGAACATGTCTGCGGTTTGATTCTGGAACCCTGTTACCTAGGAACATGTCTGAGGTTTAATTCTGGAATCTTGTGGCATGGGAACATCACATCGGTTTGGTTCTGGAGCCCTGTGGCCTGGGAATATGACATCAATTTGATTGTGGAACGCTGTATTCTGGGAACATGACGTAGGTTTCATTCTGGAATCCTGTGGCCTGGGAACATGACTGAGGTTTGATTCTGGACCCTTGTATCGTGGGAACATGTGTGAGGTTTGATTCTGGAACGCTGTGGCCTGGGAACATGACTGAGGTTTGATTCTGGAACCCAGTGGCCTGGGAACATATCTGAGGTTTGATTCTGGAACCCTGTGGCCTGGGAACCTTACTGAGGTTTGATTCTGGAAGCCTCTGGCCTGGAATCATGAGTGAGGTTTGATTCTAGAACCCTGTGTTGTGGGAACATGACTAAGGTTTGATTTTGGAACCCTGTTGCCTGGGAACATGACTGAGCTTTTACTTTCGAACCCTCTGGCCTGGGAAAATGACTGAGGCTTGATTCTGGAAGCCTGTGGCCTGGGAATATGACTGAGGTTTGATTCTGGAACCCTGTTACCTGGGAACATGTCTGAGGTTTGATTCTGGAAGCTTGTTACCTGGGAACATGACATCGGTTTGGTTCTGGAACCCTGTGGCCTGGGAATATGACATCAATTTGAATGTGGAACGCTGTATCCTGGGGACATGACGGAGGTTTGATTCTGGAATCCTGTGGCCTGGGAACATGACTGAGGTTTAATTCTGGAACCTTGTGACGTGGGAACATGTCTGAGGTTTGATTCTGGAACCCTGTTACCTGGGAACATGTCTGAGGTTTGCTTCTGGAAGCTTGTGGCCTGGGAAAATGACATCGATTTGGTTCTAGAACCCTGTGGCCTGGGAATATGACATCAATTTGATTGTGGAACGCTGTATCCTGGGAACATGACGGAGGTTTGACTCTGGAATCCTGTGGCCTGCGAACATGACTCAGGTTTGATTCTGGAACCTTGTATCGTGGGAACATGTCTTAGGTTTGATTCTGGAAACCTGTTACCTGGGAACATGTCTGAGGTTTGATTCTGGAACCCTGTTACCTGGGAACGTGTCTGAGGTTTGATTCTGGAAGCTTGTGGCCTGGGAACATGACATCGGTTTGGTTCTGGAACCCTGTGGCCTGGGAATATGACATCAATTTGATTGTGGAACGCTGTATCCTGGGAACATGAAGGAGGTTTGATTCTGGAATCCTGTGGCCTGGGAACATGACTGAGGTTTGATTCTGGAACCCTGTTACCTGGGAACATGTCTGAGGTTTGATTCTGGAGCCGTGTTACCTGGGAACATGTCTGAGGTTTGATTCTGGAACCCTGTTACCTGGGAACATGTCTGAGGTTTGATTCTGGAAGCTTGTGGCCTGGGAACATGACATCGGTTTGGTTCTGGAACCCTGTGGCCTGGGAATATGACATCAATTTGATTGTGGAACGCTGTATCCTGAGAACATGACGGAGGTTTGATTCTGGAATCCTGTGGCCTGGGAACATGACTGAGGTTTAATTCTGGAACCTTGTGACGTGGGAACGTGTCTGAGGTTTGATTCTGGAACCCTGTTACCTGGGAACATGTCTGAGGTTTGCTTCTGGAAGCTTGTGGCCTGGGAACATGACATCGATTTGGTTCTAGAACCCTGTGGCCTGGGAATATGACATCAATTTGATTGTGGAACGCTGTATCCTGGGAACATGACGGAGGTTTGATTCTGGAATCCTGTGGCCTGCGAACATGACTCAGGTTTGATTCTGGAACCTTGTATCGTGGGAACATGTCTTAGGTTTGATTCTGGAAACCTGTTACCTGGGAACATGTCTGAGGTTTGATTCTGGAACCCTGTTACCTGGGAACATGTCTCAGGTTTGATTTTGGAAGCTTGTGGCCTGGGAACATGACATCGGTTTGGTTCTGGAACCCTGTGGCCTGGGAATATGACATCAATTTGATTGTGGAACGCTGTATCCTGGGAACATGACGGAGGTTTGATTCTGGAATCCTGTGGCCTGGGAACATGACTGAGGTTTATTCTGGAACCTTGTGACGTGGGAACATGTCTGAGGTTTGATTCTGGAACCCTGTTACCTGGGAACATGTCTGAAGTTTGATTCTAGAAGCTTGTGGCCTGGGAACATGACATCGGTTTGGTTCTGGAACCCTGTGGCCTGGGAATATGACATCAATTTGATTGTGGAACGCTGTATCCTGGGAACATGACGGAGGTTTGATTCTGGAATCCTGTGGCCTGGGAACATGACTGAGGTTTCATTCTGGAACCTTGTGACGTGGGAACGTGTCTGAGGTTTGATTCTGGAACCCTGTTACCTGGGAACATGTCTGAGGTTTGATTCTGGAAGCTTGTGGCCTGGGAACATGACATCGGTTTGGTTCTAGAACCCTGTGGCCTGGGAACATGTCTGAGGTTTTATTCTGGAACCCTGTGGCCTGGGAACCTTACTGAGGTTTGATTCTGGAAGCCTGTGGCCTGGAAACATGAGTGAGGTTTGATTCTAGATCCCTGTGGTGTGGGAACATGACTAAAGTTTGATTTTGGAACCCTTTTGCCTGGGAACATGACTGAGCTTTTCCTTTGGAACCCTCTGGCCTGGGAAAATGACTGAGGCTTGATTCTGGAACCCTGTGGCCTGGGAACATGTCTGAGGTTTGATTCTGAAAACTTGTGGCCCGGACACATGACATCGGTTTGATTCTGGAAACCTATGGCCTGGGAATATGACATCAATTTTATTCTGGAACCCTGTGGCCTGGGAACATAACAATGGTTTAATTGTGGAATCCTGTGGCCTGGGAACATGACTGAGGTTTGATTCTGGAACCCTGTGGCCTGGGAACATGACTGAGGTTTGATTCTGGAGCCCAGTGGCCTGGGAACATGTCTGAGGTTTGATTCTGGAACCCTGTGGCCTGGGAACCTTACTGAGGTTTGATTCTGGAAGCCTGTGGCCTGGAAACATGAGTGAGGTTTGATTCTAGAACCCTGTGGTGTGGGAACATGACTACGGTTTGATTTTGGAACCTTTTTGCCTGGGAACATGACTGAGCTTTTACTTTGGACCCCTCTGGCCTGGGAAAATGACTGAGGCTTGATTCTGGAACCCTGTGGCCTGGGAATATGACTGAGGTTTGATTCTGGAAGCTTGTTACCTGGGAACATGACATCGGTTTGGTTCTGGAACCCTGTGGCCTGGGAATATGACATCAATTAGATTGTGAAACGCTGTATCCTGGGAACATGACGGAGGTTTGATTCTGCAATCCTGTGGCCTGGGAACATGACTGAGGTTTGATTCTGGAAACTTGTATCGTGGGAACATGTCTGAGGTTTGATTCTGGAACCCAGTTACCTGGGAACATGTCTGAGGTTTGATTCTGGAACCCTATTACCTGGGAACATGTCTGAGGTTTGATTCTGGAACCCTGTTACCTGGGAACATGTCTGCGGTTTGATTCTGGAACCCTGTTACCTAGGAACATGTCTGAGGTTTAATTCTGGAATCTTGTGGCATGGGAACATCACATCGGTTTGGTTCTGGAGCCCTGTGGCCTGGGAATATGACATCAATTTGATTGTGGAACGCTGTATTCTGGGAACATGACGTAGGTTTCATTCTGGAATCCTGTGGCCTGGGAACATGACTGAGGTTTGATTCTGGACCCTTGTATCGTGGGAACATGTGTGAGGTTTGATTCTGGAACGCTGTGGCCTGGGAACATGACTGAGGTTTGATTCTGGAACCCAGTGGCCTGGGAACATATCTGAGGTTTGATTCTGGAACCCTGTGGCCTGGGAACCTTACTGAGGTTTGATTCTGGAAGCCTCTGGCCTGGAATCATGAGTGAGGTTTGATTCTAGAACCCTGTGTTGTGGGAACATGACTAAGGTTTGATTTTGGAACCCTGTTGCCTGGGAACATGACTGAGCTTTTACTTTCGAACCCTCTGGCCTGGGAAAATGACTGAGGCTTGATTCTGGAAGCCTGTGGCCTGGGAATATGACTGAGGTTTGATTCTGGAACCCTGTTACCTGGGAACATGTCTGAGGTTTGATTCTGGAAGCTTGTTACCTGGGAACATGACATCGGTTTGGTTCTGGAACCCTGTGGCCTGGGAATATGACATCAATTTGAATGTGGAACGCTGTATCCTGGGGACATGACGGAGGTTTGATTCTGGAATCCTGTGGCCTGGGAACATGACTGAGGTTTAATTCTGGAACCTTGTGACGTGGGAACATGTCTGAGGTTTGATTCTGGAACCCTGTTACCTGGGAACATGTCTGAGGTTTGCTTCTGGAAGCTTGTGGCCTGGGAAAATGACATCGATTTGGTTCTAGAACCCTGTGGCCTGGGAATATGACATCAATTTGATTGTGGAACGCTGTATCCTGGGAACATGACGGAGGTTTGACTCTGGAATCCTGTGGCCTGCGAACATGACTCAGGTTTGATTCTGGAACCTTGTATCGTGGGAACATGTCTTAGGTTTGATTCTGGAAACCTGTTACCTGGGAACATGTCTGAGGTTTGATTCTGGAACCCTGTTACCTGGGAACGTGTCTGAGGTTTGATTCTGGAAGCTTGTGGCCTGGGAACATGACATCGGTTTGGTTCTGGAACCCTGTGGCCTGGGAATATGACATCAATTTGATTGTGGAACGCTGTATCCTGGGAACATGAAGGAGGTTTGATTCTGGAATCCTGTGGCCTGGGAACATGACTGAGGTTTGATTCTGGAACCCTGTTACCTGGGAACATGTCTGAGGTTTGATTCTGGAGCCCTGTTACCTGGGAACATGTCTGAGGTTTGATTCTGGAACCCTGTTACCTGGGAACATGTCTGAGGTTTGATTCTGGAAGCTTGTGGCCTGGGAACATGACATCGGTTTGGTTCTGGAACCCTGTGGCCTGGGAATATGACATCAATTTGATTGTGGAACGCTGTATCCTGGGAACATGACGGAGGTTGGATTCTGGAATCCTGTGGCCTGCGAACATGACTCAGGTTTGATTCTGGAACCTTGTATCGTGGGAACATGTCTTAGGTTTGATTCTGGAAACCTGTTACCTGGGAACATGTCTGAGGTTTGATTCTGGAACCCTGTTACCTGGGAACATGTCTCAGGTTTGATTTTGGAAGCTTGTGGCCTGGGAACATGACATCGGTTTGGTTCTGGAACCCTGTGGCCTGGGAATATGACATCAATTTGATTGTGGAACGCTGTATCCTGGGAACATGACGGAGGTTTGATTCTGGAATCCTGTGGCCTGGGAACATGACTGAGGTTTATTCTGGAACCTTGTGACGTGGGAACATGTCTGAGGTTTGATTCTGGAACCCTGTTACCTGGGAACATGTCTGAAGTTTGATTCTAGAAGCTTGTGGCCTGGGAACATGACATCGGTTTGGTTCTGGAACCCTGTGGCCTGGGAATATGACATCAATTTGATTGTGGAACGCTGTATCCTGGGAACATGACGGAGGTTTGATTCTGGAATCCTGTGGCCTGGGAACATGACTGAGGTTTAATTCTGGAACCTTGTGACGTGGGAACGTGTCTGAGGTTTGATTCTGGAACCCTGTTACCTGGGAACATGTCTGAGGTTTGCTTCTGGAAGCTTGTGGCCTGGGAACATGACATCGGTTTGGTTCCAGAACCCTGTGGCCTGGGAACATGTCTGAGGTTTTATTCTGGAACCCTGTGGCCTGGGAACATGTCTGAGGTTTGATTCTGAAAACTTGTGGCCCGGACACATGACATCGGTTTGATTCTGGAAACCTATGGCCTGGGAATATGACATCAATTTTATTCTGGAACCCTGTGGCCTGGGAACATAACAATGGTTTAATTGTGGAATCCTGTGGCCTGGGAACATGACTGAGGTTTGATTCTGGAACCCTGTGGCCTAGGAACATGACTGAGGTTTCATTCTGGAACCCAGTGGCCTGGGAACATGTCTGAGGTTTGATTCTGGAACCCTGTGGCCTGGGAACCTTACTGAGGTTTGATTCTGGAAGCCTGTGGCCTGGAAACATGAGTGAGGTTTGATTCTAGAACCCTGTGGTGTGGGAACATGACTACGGTTTGATTTTGGAACCTTTTTGCCTGGGAACATGACTGCGCTTTTACTTTGGACCCCTCTGGCCTGGGAAAATGACTGAGGCTTGATTCTGGAACCCTGTGGCCTGGGAATATGACTGAGGTTTGATTCTGGAAGCTTGTTACCTGGGAACATGACATCGGTTTGGTTCTGGAACCCTGTGGCCTGGGAATATGACATCAATTAGATTGTGAAACGCTGTATCCTGGGAACATGACGGAGGTTTGATTCTGCAATCCTGTGGCCTGGGAACATGACTGAGGTTTGATTCTGGAAACTTGTATCGTGGGAACATGTCTGAGGTTTGATTCTGGAACCCAGTTACCTGGGAACATGTCTGAGGTTTGATTCTGGAACCCTATTACCTGGGAACATGTCTGAGGTTTGATTCTGGAAGCTTGTTACCTGGGAAGATGACAGCGGTTTGGTTCTGGAACACTGTGGCCTGGGAATATGACATCAATTTGATTGTGGAACGCTGTATCCTGGGGACATGACAGAGGTTTGATTCTGGAACCCTCCGGCCTGGGAATATGACTGAGGTTTGATTGTGAAACACTTTGTCCCGGGATCATGACTGTGGTTTGATTCTGGAACCCTGTGCCCTGGGAACATGACTGAGCCTTGACTATGGAACCTGTGGCCTGGGAATATGACATCGGTTTGGTTGTGGAACGCTGTGCCCTGGGAACATGACTGAGGTTTAATTCTGGAACCTTGTGTGGTGGGAACATATCTGAGGTTTGATTCTGGAACCCTGTTACCTGGGAACATGTCTGAGGTTTGATTCTGGAAGCTTGTGGCCTGAGAACATGACATCGGTTAGGTTCTGGAACCCTGTGGCCTGGGAATATGACATCAATTTTATTGTGGAACGCTATATCCTGGGAACTTGACGGAGGTTTGATTCTGGAATCCTGTGCCCTGGGAACATGACGGAGGTTTGATTCTGGAACCCTGTTACCTGGGAACATGTCTGAAGTTTGATTCAGGAAACTTGTGGCCTGGGAATATGACATCGGTTTGGTTGTAGAACCCTGTGCCCTGGGAACGTGACTGAGCCTTGACTGTGGAATGCTGTGGCCTGGGAATATGATATCGGTTTGGTTGTAGAACCCTTTGCCTTGGGAACATGACTGAGGTTTAATTCTGGAACCTTTGTCGTGGGAACATGTCTGAGGTTTGTTTCTGGAAACCTGTTACCTGGAACATGTCTGAGGTTTGATTCTGGAAACTTGTGGCCTGGGAACATGACATCGGTGTGGTTCTGGAACCCAGTGGCCTGGGAAGATAACATCAATTTGATTGTGGAACCCTGTGGCCTGGGAACATGACATCGGTTTGGTTGTGGAACCCTGTGCCCTGGGAACATGACTAAGGTTTAATTCTGGAAACTTGTGTCGTGGGAACATGTCTGAGGTTTGATTCTGGAACCCTGTTACCTAGGAACATGTCTGAGGTTTAATTCTGGAATCTTGTGGCATGGGAACATCACATCGGTTTGGTTCTGGAGCCCTGTGGCCTGGGAATATGACATCAATTTGATTGTGGAACGCTGTATCCTGGGAACATGACGGAGGTTTGATTCTGGAATCCTGTGGCCTGGGAACATGACTGAGGTTTGATTCTGGAACCTTGTATCGTGGGAACATGTCTGAGGTTTGATTCTGGAACCCAGTTACCTGGGAACATGTCTGAGGTTTGATTCTGGAACCCTATTACCTGGGAACATGTCTGTGGTTTGATTCTGGAATCTTGTTACCTGGGAACATGACATCGGTTTGGTTCTGGAACACTGTGGCCTGGGAATATGACATCAATTTGATTGTGGAACGCTGTATCCTGGGAACATGACGGAGGTTTGATTCTGGAATCCTGTGGCCTGGGAACATGACTGAGGTTTGATTCTGGAACCTTGTATCGTGGGAACATGTCTGAGGTTTGATTCTTGAACCCTGTGGCCTGGGAACATGACTGAGCCTTGACTGTGGAATGCTGTGGCCTGGGAATATGATATCGGTTTGGTTGTAGAACCCTTTGCCTTGGGAACATGACTGAGGTTTAATTCTGGAACCTTTGTCGTGGGAACATGTCTGAGGTTTGTTTCTGGAAACCTGTTACCTGGAACATGTCTGAGGTTTGATTCTGGAAACTTGTGGCCTGGGAACATGACATCGGTGTGGTTCTGGAACCCAGTGGCCTGGGAAGATAACATCAATTTGATTGTGGAACCCTGTGGCCTGGGAACATGACATCGGTTTGGTTGTGGAACCCTGTGCCCTGGGAACATGACTAAGGTTTAATTCTGGAAACTTGTGTCGTGGGAACATGTCTGAGGTTTGATTCTGGAACCCTGTTACCTAGGAACATGTCTGAGGTTTAATTCTGGAATCTTGTGGCATGGGAACATCACATCGGTTTGGTTCTGGAGCCCTGTGGCCTGGGAATATGACATCAATTTGATTGTGGAACGCTGTATCCTGGGAACATGACGGAGGTTTGATTCTGGAATCCTGTGGCCTGGGAACATGACTGAGGTTTGATTCTGGAACCTTGTATCGTGGGAACATGTCTGAGGTTTGATTCTGGAACCCAGTTACCTGGGAACATGTCTGAGGTTTGATTCTGGAACCCTATTACCTGGGAACATGTCTGTGGTTTGATTCTGGAATCTTGTTACCTGGGAACATGACATCGGTTTGGTTCTGGAACACTGTGGCCTGGGAATATGACATCAATTTGATTGTGGAACGCTGTATCCTGGGAACATGACGGAGGTTTGATTCTGGAATCCTGTGGCCTGGGAACATGACTGAGGTTTGATTCTGGAACCTTGTATCGTGGGAACATGTCTGAGGTTTGATTCTTGAACCCTGTGGCCTGGGAACATGACTGAGGTTTGATTGTGGAACCCAGTGGCCTGGGAACATGTCTGAGATTTTATTCTGGAACCCTGTGGCCTTGGAACCTTACTGAGGTTTGATTTTGGAAGCCTGTGGCCTGGAAACTTGAGTGACGTTAGATTCTACAACCCTGTGGTGTGGTAACATGACTAAGGTTTGATTTTGGAACCCTTTTGCCTGGGAACATGACTGAGCTTTTACTTTGGACCCCTCTGGCCTGGGAAAATGACTGAGGCTTGATTCTGGAACCCTGTGGCCTGGGAATATGACTGAGGTTTGATTCTGGAACCCTGTTACCTGGGAACATGTCTGAGGTTTGATTCTGGAAGCTTGTATCGTGGGAACATGTCTGAGGTTTGATTCTGGAACCCTGTTACCTGGGAACATGTCTGAGGTTTGATTCTGGAACCCTGTTACCTGGGAACATGTCTGAGCTTTGATTCTGGACGCTTGTGGTCTGGGAACATGACATCGGTTTGGTTCTGGAACACTGTGGCCTGGGAATATGACATCAATTTGATTGTGGAACGCTGTATCCTGGGAACATGACGGAGGTTTGATACTGGAATCCTGTGGCCTGGGAACATGACTGAGGTTTGATTCTGGAACCTTGTATCATGGGAACATGTCTGAGGTTAGATTCTGGAACCCAGTTACCAGGGAATATGTCTGAGGTTTGATTCTGGAACCCTGTTACCTGGGAACATGTCTGTGGTTTGATTCTGGAATCTTGTTACTTGGGAACATGACATCGGTTTGGTTCTGGAACCCTGTGGCCTGGGAATATGACATCAATTTGATTGTGGAACGCTGTATCCTGGGAACATGACGGAGGTTTGATTCTGGAATCCTGTGGCCTGGGAACATGACTGAGGTTTAATTCTGGAACCTTGTGACTTGAGAAAATGTCTGAGGTTTGATTCTGGAACCCTGTTACTTGGGAACATGTCTGAGGTTTGATTTTGGAAGCTTGTGGCCTGGGAACATGACATCGGTTTGGTTTTGGAACCCTGTGGCCTGGGAATATGACATCAATTTGATTGTGGAACGCTGTATCCTGGGAACATGACGGAGGTTTGATTCTGGAATCCTGTGGCCTGGGAATATGACTGAGGTTTGATTCTGGAACCTTGTATCGTGGGAACATGTCTGAGGTTTGATTCTGGAACCCAGTTACCTGGGAACATGTCTAAGGTTTGATTCTGGAACCCTATTACCTGGGAACATGTCTGAGGTTTGATTCTGGAACCCTGTTACCTGGGAACGTGTCTGAGGTTTGATTCTGGAAGCTTGTGGCCTGGGAACATGACATCGGTTTGGTTCTGGAACCCTGTGGCCTGGGAATATGCCATCAATTTGATTGTGGAACGCTGTATCCTGGGAACATGACGGAGGTTTGATTCTGGAATCCTGTGGCCTGGGAACATGACTGAGGTTTGATTCTGGAACCCTGTTACCTGGGAACATGTCTGAGGTTTGATTCTGGAGCCCTGTTACCTGGGAACATGTCTGAGGTTTGATTCTGGAACCCTGTTACCTGGGAACATGTCTGAGGTTTGATTCTGGAAGCTTGTGGCCTGGGAACATGACATCAGTTTGGTTCTGGAACCCTGTGGCCTGGGAATATGACATCAATTTGATTGTGGAACGCTGTATCCTGGGAACATGACGGAGGTTTGATTCTGGAATCCTGTGGCCTGGGAACATGACTGAGGTTTAATTCTGGAACCTTGTGACGTGGGAACGTGTCTGAAGTTTGATTCTGGAACCCTGTTACCTGGGAACATGTCTGAGGTTTGATTCTGGAACCCTGTGGCCTGGGAACATGACTGAGTTTTTATTCTGGAACCCTGTGGCCTGGGAACATGTCTGAGGTTTTATTCTGGAACCCTGTGGCCTGGGAACCTTACTGAGGTTTGATTCTGGAAGCCTGTGGCCTGGAAACATGAGTGAGGTTTGATTCTAGAACCCTGTGGTGTGGGAACATGACTAAAGTTTGATTTTGGAACCCTTTTGCCTGGGAACATGACTGAGCTTTTCCTTTGGAACCCTCTGGCCTGGGAAAATGACTGAGGCTTGATTCTGGAACCCTGTGGCCTGGGAACATGTCTGAGGTTTGATTCTGGAAACTTGTGGCGAGGACACATGACATCGGTTTGATTCCGGAAACCTATGGCCTGGCAATATGACATCAATTTTATTCTGGAACCCTGTGGCCTGGAAACATAACAATGGTTTGATTCTGGAACCCTGTGGCCTGGGAACATGACTGAGGTTTGATTCTGGAACCCAGTGGCCTGGGAACATGTCTGAGGTTTGATTCTGGAACCCTGCGGCCTGGGAACCTTACTGAGGTTTGATTCTGGAAGCCTGTGGCCTGGAAACATAACCCTGTGGCCTGGGAACATGACTGAGGTTTGATTCTGGAACCCTGTTACCTGGGAACATGTCTGAGGTTTGATTCTGGAACCCTGTTAGCTGGGAACATGTCTGAGGTTTGATTCTGGAAGCTTGTGGCCTGGGAACATGACATCGGTTTGGTTCTGGAACCCTGTGGCCTGGGAATATGACATCAATTTGATTGTGGAACGCTGTATCCTGGGAACATGACGGAGGTTTGATTCTGGAATCCTGTGGCCTGGGAACATGACTGAGGTTTGATTCTGGAACCCTGTTACCTGGGAACATGTCTGAGGTTTGATTCTGGAGCCCTGTTACCTGGGAACATGTCTGAGGTTTGATTCTGGAACCCTGTTACATGGGAACATGTCTGAGGTTTGATTCTGGAAGCTTGTGGCCTGGGAACATGACATCGGTTTGGTTCTGGAACCCTGTGGCCTGGGAACATGTCTGAGGTTTTATTCTGGAACCCTGTGGCCTGGGAACCTTACTGAGGTTTGATTCTGGAAGCCTGTGGCCTGGAAACATGAGTGAGGTTTGATTCTAGAACCCTGTGGTGTGGGAACATGACTAAAGTTTGATTTTGGAACCCTTTTGCCTGGGAACATGACTGAGCTTTTCCTTTGGAACCCTCTGGCCTGGGAAAATGACTGAGGCTTGATTCTGGAACCCTGTGGCCTGGGAACATGTCTGAGGTTTGATTCTGGAAACTTGTGGCGAGGACACATGACATCGGTTTGATTCCGGAAACCTATGGCCTGGGAATATGACATCAATTTTATTCTGGAACCCTGTGGCCTGGGAACATAACAATGGTTTAATTGTGGAATCCTGTGGCCTGGGAACATGACTGAGGTTTGATTCTGGAACCCTGTGGCCTGGGAACATGACTGAGGTTTGATTCTGGAACCCAGTGGCCTGGGAACATGTCTGAGGTTTGATTCTGGAACCCTGTGGCCTGGGAACCTTACTGAGGTTTGATTCTGGAAGCCTGTGGCCTGGAAATATAACCCTGTGGCCTGGGAACATGACTGAGGTTTGATTCTGGAACCCTGTTACCTGGGAACATGTCTGAGGTTTGATTCTGGAACCCTGTTAGCTGGGAACATGTCTGAGGTTTGATTCTGGAAGCTTGTTGCCTGGGAACATGACATCGGTTTGGTTCTGGAACCCTGTGGCCTGGGAATATGACATCAATTTGATTGTGGAACGCTGTATCCTGGGAACATGACGGAGGTTTGATTCTGGAATCCTGTGGCCTGGGAACATGACTGAGGTTTGATTCTGGAACCCTGTTACCTGGGAACATGTCTGAGGTTTGATTCTGGAGCCCTGTTACCTGGGAACATGTCTGATGTTTGATTCTGGAACCCTGTTACATGGGAACATGTCTGAGGTTTGATTCTGGAAGCTTGTGGCCTGGGAACATGACATCGGTTTGGTTCTGGAACCCTGTGGCCTGGGAATATGACATCAATTTGATTGTGGAACGCTGTATCCTGGGAACATGACGGAGGTTTGATTCTGGAATCCTGTGGCCTGGGAACATGACTGAGGTTTAATTCTGGAACCTTGTGACGTGGGAACGTGTCTGAGGTTTGATTCTGGAACCCTGTTACCTGGGAACATGTCTGAGGTTTGATTCTGGAAGCTTGTGGCCTGGGAACATGACATCGGTTTGGTTCTGGAACCCTGTGGCCTGGGAACATGTCTGAGTTTTTATTCTGGAACCCTGTGGCCTGGGAACCTTACTGAGGTTTGATTCTGGAAGCCTGTGGCCTGGAAACATGAGTGAGGTTTGATTCTAGAACCCTGTGGTGTGGGAACATGACTAAAGTTTGATTTTGGAACCCTTTTGCCTGGGAACATGACTGAGCTTTTCCTTTGGAACCCTCTGGCCTGGGAAAATGACTGAGGCTTGATTCTGGAACCCTGTGGCCTGGGAACATGTCTGAGGTTTGATTCTGGAAACTTGTGGCCAGGACACATGACATCGGTTTGATTCCGGAAACCTATGGCCTGGGAATATGACATCAATTTTATTCTGGAACCCTGTGGCCTGGGAACATAACAATGGTTTAATTGTGGAATCCTGTGGCCTGGGAACATGACTGAGGTTTGATTCTGGAACCTTGTATCGTGGGAACATATCTGAGGTTTGATTCTGGAACCCAGTTACCTGGGAACATGACTGAGGTTTGATTCTGGAACCCTGTTACCTGGGAACATGTCTGAGGTTTGATTCTGGAACCCTGTTACCTGGGAACATGTCTGAGGTTTGATTTTGGAAGCTTGTGGCCTGGGAACATGACATCGGTTCGGTTTTGGAACCCTGTGGCCTGGGAATATGACATCAATTAGATTGTGGAACGCTGTATCCTGGGAACATGACGGAGGTTTGATTCTGGAATCCTGTGGCCTGGGAACATGACTGAGGTTTGATTCTGGAACCTTGTATCGTGGGAACATGTCTGAGGTTTGATTCTAGAACCCATTTACCTGGGAACATGACTGAGATTTGATTCTGGAACCCTGTTACCTGGGAATATGTCTGAGGTTTGATTCTGGAAGCTTGTGGCCTGGGAACATGACATCGGTTTGGTTCTGGAACCCTGTGGCCTGGGAACATGTCTGAGGTTTTATTCTGGAACCCTGTGGCCTGGGAACCTTACTGAGGTTTGATTCTGGAAGCCTGTGGCCTGGAAACATGAGTGAGGTTTGATTCTAGAACCCTGTGGTGTGGGAACATGACTAAAGTTTGATTTTGGAACCCTTTTGCCTGGGAACATGACTGAGCTTTTACTTTGGAACCCTCTGGCCTGGGAAAATGACTGAGGCTTGATTCTGGAACCCTGTGGCCTGGGAACATGTCTGAGGTTTGATTCTGGAAACTTGTGGCCAGGACACATGACATCGGTTTGATTCCGGAAACCTATGGCCTGGGAATATGACATCAATTTTATTCTGGAACCCTGTGGCCTGGGAACATAACAATGGTTTAATTGTGGAATCCTGTGGTCTGGGAACATGACTGAGGTTTGATTCTGGAACCCTGTGGCCTGGGAACATGACTGAGGTTTGATTCTGGAACCCAGTGGCCTGGGAACATGTCTGAGGTTTGATTCTGGAACCCTGTGGCCTGGGAACCTTACTGAGGTTTGATTCTGGAAGCCTGTGGCCTGGAAACATAAGTGAGGTTTGATTCTAGAACCCTGTGGTGTGGGAACATGACTAAGGTTTGATTTTGGAACCCTTTTGCCTGGGAACATGACTGAGCTTTTACTTTGGACCCCTCTGGCCTGGGAAAATGACTGAGGCTTGATTCTGGAAGCCTGTGGCCTGGGAATATGACTGAGGTTTGATTCTGGAACCCTGTTACCTAGGAACATGTCTGAGGTTTAATTCTGCAATCTTGTGGCATGGGAACATCACATCGGTTTGGTTCTGGAGCCCTGTGGCCTGGGAATATGACATCAATTTGTTTGTGGAACGCTGTATTCTGGGAACATGACGTAGGTTTCATTCTGGAATCCTGTGGCCTGGGAACATGACTGAGGTTTGATTCTGGACCCTTGTATCGTGGGAACATGTGTGAGGTTTGATTCTGGAACGCTGTGGCCTGGGAACATGACTGAGGTTTGATTCTGGAACCCAGTGGCCTGGGAACATATCTGAGGTTTGATTCTGGAACCCTGTGGCCTGGGAACCTTACTGAGGTTTGATTCTGGAAGCTTCTGGCCTGGAATCATGAGTGAGGTTTGATTCTAGAACCCTGTGTTGTGGGAACATGACTAAGGTTTGATTTTGGAACCCTGTTGCCTGGGAACATGACTGAGCTTTTACTTTCGAACCCTCTGGCCTGGGAAAATGACTGAGGCTTGATTCTGGAAGCCTGTGGCCTGGGAATATGACTGAGGTTTGATTCTGGAACCCTGTTACCTGGGAACATGTCTAAGGTTTGATTCTGGAAGCTTGTTACCTGGGAACATGACATCGGTTTGGTTCTGGAACCCTGTGGCCTGGGAATATGACATCAATTTGAATGTGGAACGCTGTATCCTGGGGACATGACGGAGGTTTGATTCTGGAATCCTGTGGCCTGGGAACATGACTGAGGTTTAATTCTGGAACCTTGTGACGTGGGAACATGTCTGAGGTTTGATTCTGGAACCCTGTTACCTGGGAACATGTCTGAGGTTTGCTTCTGGAAGCTTGTGGCCTGGGAAAATGACATCGATTTGGTTCTAGAACCCTGTGGCCTGGGAATATGACATCAATTTGATTGTGGAACGCTGTATCCTGGGAACATGACGGAGGTTTGACTCTGGAATCCTGTGGCCTGCGAACATGACTCAGGTTTGATTCTGGAACCTTGTATCGTGGGAACATGTCTTAGGTTTGATTCTGGAAACCTGTTACCTGGGAACATGTCTGAGGTTTGATTCTGGAACCCTGTTACCTGGGAACGTGTCTGAGGTTTGATTCTGGAAGCTTGTGGCCTGGGAACATGACATCGGTTTGGTTCTGGAACCCTGTGGCCTGGGAATATGACATCAATTTGATTGTGGAACGCTGTATCCTGGGAACATGAAGGAGGTTTGATTCTGGAATCCTGTGGCCTGGGAACATGACTGAGGTTTGATTCTGGAACCCTGTTACCTGGGAACATGTCTGAGGTTTGATTCTGGAGCCCTGTTACCTGGGAACATGTCTGAGGTTTGATTCTGGAACCCTGTTACCTGGGAACATGTCTGAGGTTTGATTCTGGAAGCTTGTGGCCTGGGAACATGACATCGGTTTGGTTCTGGAACCCTGTGGCCTGGGAACATGTCTGAGGTTTTATTCTGGAACCCTGTGGCCTGGGAACCTTACTGAGGTTTGATTCTGGAAGCCTGTGGCCTGGAAACATGAGTGAGGTTTGATTCTAGAACCCTGTGGTGTGGGAACATGACTAAAGTTTGATTTTGGAACCCTTTTGCCTGGGAACATGACTGAGCTTTTCCTTTGGAACCCTCTGGCCTGGGAAAATGACTGAGGCTTGATTCTGGAACCCTGTGGCCTGGGAACATGTCTGAGGTTTGATTCTGGAAACTTGTGGCGAGGACACATGACATCGGTTTGATTCCGGAAACCTATGGCCTGGGAATATGACATCAATTTTTTTCTGGAACCCTGTGGCCTGGGAACATAACAATGGTTTAATTGTGGAATCCTGTGGCCTGGGAACATGACTGAGGTTTGATTCTGGAACCCTGTGGCCTGGGAACATTACTGAGGTTTGATTCTGGAACCCAGTGGCCTGGGAACATGTCTGAGGTTTGATTCTGGAACCCTGTGGCCTGGGAACCTTACTGAGGTTTGATTCTGGAAGCCTGTGGCCTGGAAACATAACCCTGTGGCCTGGGAACATGACTGAGGTTTGATTCTGGAACCCTGTTACCTGGGAACATGTCTGAGGTTTGATTCTGGAACCCTGTTAGCTGGGAACATGTCTGAGGTTTGATTCTGGAAGCTTGTTGCCTGGGAACATGACATCGGTTTGGTTCTGGAACCCTGTGGCCTGGGAATATGACATCAATTTGATTGTGGAACGCTGTATCCTGGGAACATGACGGAGGTTTGATTCTGGAATCCTGTGGCCTGGGAACATGACTGAGGTTTGATTCTGGAACCCTGTTACCTGGGAACATGTCTGAGGTTTGATTCTGGAGCCCTGTTACCTGGGAACATGTCTGAGGTTTGATTCTGGAACCCTGTTACATGGGAACATGTCTGAGGTTTGATTCTGGAAGCTTGTGGCCTGGGAACATGACATCGGTTTGGTTCTGGAACCCTGTGGCCTGGGAATATGACATCAATTTGATTGTGGAACGCTGTATCCTGGGAACATGACGGAGGTTTGATTCTGGAATCCTGTGGCCTGGGAACATGACTGAGGTTTAATTCTGGAACCTTGTGACGTGGGAACGTGTCTGAGGTTTGATTCTGGAACCCTGTTACCTGGGAACATGTCTGAGGTTTGATTCTGGAAGCTTGTGGCCTGGGAACATGACATCGGTTTGGTTCTGGAACCCTGTGGCCTGGGAACATGTCTGAGGTTTTATTCTGGAACCCTGTGGCCTGGGAACCTTACGGAGGTTTGATTCTGGAAGCCTGTGGCCTGGAAACATGAGTGAGGTTTGATTCTAGAACCCTGTGGTGTGGGAACATGACTAAAGTTTGATTTTGGAACCCTTTTGCCTGGGAACATGACTGAGCTTTTCCTTTGGAACCCTCTGGCCTGGGAAAATGACTGAGGCTTGATTCTGGAACCCTGTGGCCTGGGAACATGTCTGAGGTTTGATTCTGGAAACTTGTGGCCAGGACACATGACATCGGTTTGATTCCGGAAACCTATGGCCTGGGAATATGACATCAATTTTATTCTGGAACCCTGTGGCCTGGGAACATAACAATGGTTTAATTGTGGAATCCTGTGGCCTGGGAACATGACTGAGGTTTGATTCTGGAACCTTGTATCGTGGGAACATGTCTGAGGTTTGATTCTGGAACCCAGTTACCTGGGAACATGACTGAGGTTTGATTCTGGAACCCTGTTACCTGGGAACATGTCTGAGGTTTGATTCTGGAACCCTGTTACCTGGGAACATGTCTGAGGTTTGATTTTGGAAGCTTGTGGCCTGGGAACATGACATCGGTTCGGTTTTGGAACCCTGTGGCCTGGGAATATGACATCAATTAGATTGTGGAACGCTGTATCCTGGGAACATGACGGAGGTTTGATTCTGGAATCCTGTGGCCTGGGAACATGACTGAGGTTTGATTCTGGAACCTTGTATCGTGGGAACATGTCTGAGGTTTGATTCTGGAACCCAGTTACCTGGGAACATGACTGAGGTTTCATTCTGGAACCCTGTTACCTGGGAACATGTCTGAGGTTTGATTCTGGAAGCTTGTGGCCTGGGAACATGACATCGGTTTGGTTCTGGAACCCTGTGGCCTGGGAACATGTCTGAGGTTTTATTCTGGAACCCTGTGGCCTGGGAACCTTACTGAGGTTTGATTCTGGAAGCCTGTGGCCTGGAAACATGAGTGAGGTTTGATTCTAGAACCCTGTGGTGTGGGAACATGACTAAAGTTTGATTTTGGAACCCTTTTGCCTGGGAACATGACTGAGCTTTTCCTTTGGAACCCTCTGGCCTGGGAAAATGACTGAGGCTTGATTCTGGAACCCTGTGGCCTGGGAACATGTCTGAGGTTTGATTCTGGAAACTTGTGGCCAGGACACATGACATCGGTTTGATTCCGGAAACCTATGGCCTGGGAATATGACATCAATTTTATTCTGGAACCCTGTGGCCTGGGAACATAACAATGGTTTAATTGTGGAATCCTGTGGTCTGGGAACATGACTGAGGTTTGATTCTGGAACCTTGTATCGTGGGAACATGTCTGAGGTTTGATTCTGGAACCCAGTTACCTGGGAACATGACTGAGGTTTGATTCTGGAACCCTGTTACCTGGGAACATGTCTGAGGTTTGATTCTGGAAGCTTGTGGCCTGGGAACATGACATCGGTTTGGTTCTGGAACCCTGTGGCCTGGGAACATGTCTGAGGTTTTATTCTGGAACCCTGTGGCCTGGGAACCTTACTGAGGTTTGATTCTGGAAGCCTGTGGCCTGGAAACATGAGTGAGGTTTGATTCTAGAACCCTGTGGTGTGGGAACATGACTAAAGTTTGATTTTGGAACCCTTTTGCCTGGGAACATGACTGAGCTTTTACTTTGGAACCCTCTGGCCTGGGAAAATGACTGAGGCTTGATTCTGGAACCCTGTGGCCTGGGAACATGTCTGAGGTTTGATTCTGGAAACTTGTGGCCAGGACACATGACATCGGTTTGATTCCGGAAACCTATGGCCTGGGAATATGACATCAATTTTATTCTGGAACCCTGTGGCCTGGGAACATAACAATGGTTTAATTGTGGAATCCTGTGGTCTGGGAACATGACTGAGGTTTGATTCTGGAACCCTGTGGCCTGGGAACATGACTGAGGTTTGATTCTGGAACCCAGTGGCCTGGGAACATGTCTGAGGTTTGATTCTGGAACCCTGTGGCCTGGGAACCTTACTGAGGTTTGATTCTGGAAGCCTGTGGCCTGGAAACATAAGTGAGGTTTGATTCTAGAACCCTGTGGTGTGGGAACATGACTAAGGTTTGATTTTGGAACCCTTTTGCCTGGGAACATGACTGAGCTTTTACTTTGGACCCCTCTGGCCTGGGAAAATGACTGAGGCTTGATTCTGGAAGCCTGTGGCCTGGGAATATGACTGAGGTTTGATTCTGGAACCCTGTTACCTGGGAACATGTCTGAGGTTTGATTCTGGAAGCTTGTTACCTGGGAACATGACATCGGTTTGGTTCTGGAACACTGTGGCCTGGGAATATGACATCAATTTGATTGTGGAACGCTGTATCCTGGGAACATGACGGAGGTTTGATTCTGGAATCCTGTGGCCTGGGAACATGACTGAGGTTTAATTCTGGAACCTTGTGACGTGGGAACATGTCTGAGGTTTGATTCTGGAACCCAGTTACCTGGGAACATGTCTGAGGTTTGATTCTGGAACCCTGTTACCTGGGAACATGTCTGCGGTTTGATTCTGGAACCCTGTTACCTAGGAACATGTCTGAGGTTTAATTCTGCAATCTTGTGGCATGGGAACATCACATCGGTTTGGTTCTGGAGCCCTGTGGCCTGGGAATATGACATCAATTTGATTGTGGAACGCTGTATTCTGGGAACATGACGTAGGTTTCATTCTGGAATCCTGTGGCCTGGGAACATGACTGAGGTTTGATGCTGGACCCTTGTATCGTGGGAACATGTGTGAGGTTTGATTCTGGAACGCTGTGGCCTGGGAACATGACTGAGGTTTGATTCTAGAACCCAGTGGCCTGGGAACATATCTGAGGTTTGATTCTGGAACCCTGTGGCCTGGGAACCTTACTGAGGTTTGATTCTGGAAGCCTCTGGCCTGGAATCATGAGTGAGGTTTGATTCTAGAACCCTGTGTTGTGGGAACATGACTAAGGTTTGATTTTGGAACCCTGTTGCCTGGGAACATGACTGAGCTTTTACTTTCGAACCCTCTGGCCTGGGAAAATGACTGAGGCTTGATTCTGGAAGCCTGTGGCCTGGGAATATGACTGAGGTTTGATTCTGGAACCCTGTTACCTGGGAACATGTCTGAGGTTTGATTCTGGAAGCTTGTTACCTGGGAACATGACATCGGTTTGGTTCTGGAACCCTGTGGCCTGGGAATATGACATCAATTTGAATGTGGAACGCTGTATCCTGGGGACATGACGGAGGTTTGATTCTGGAATCCTGTGGCCTGGGAACATGACTGAGGTTTAATTCTGGAACCTTGTGACGTGGGAACATGTCTGAGGTTTGATTTTGGAACCCTGTTACCTGGGAACATGTCTGAGGTTTGCTTCTGGAAGCTTGTGGCCTGGGAAAATGACATCGATTTGGTTCTAGAACCCTGTGGCCTGGGAATATGACATCAATTTGATTGTGGAACGCTGTATCCTGGGAACATGACGGAGGTTTGACTCTGGAATCCTGTGGCCTGCGAACATGACTCAGGTTTGATTCTGGAACCTTGTATCGTGGGAACATGTCTTAGGTTTGATTCTGGAAACCTGTTACCTGGGAACATGTCTGAGGTTTGATTCTGGAACCCTGTTACCTGGGAACGTGTCTGAGGTTTGATTCTGGAAGCTTGTGGCCTGGGAACATGACATCGGTTTGGTTCTGGAACCCTGTGGCCTGGGAATATGACATCAATTTGATTGTGGAACGCTGTATCCTGGGAACATGAAGGAGGTTTGATTCTGGAATCCTGTGGCCTGGGAACATGACTGAGGTTTGATTCTGGAACCCTGTTACCTGGGAACATGTCTGAGGTTTGATTCTGGAGCCCTGTTACCTGGGAACATGTCTGAGGTTTGATTCTGGAACCCTGTTACCTGGGAACATGTCTGAGGTTTGATTCTGGAAGCTTGTGGCCTGGGAACATGACATCGGTTTGGTTCTGGAACCCTGTGGCCTGGGAACATGTCTGAGGTTTTATTCTGGAACCCTGTGGCCTGGGAACCTTACTGAGGTTTGATTCTGGAAGCCTGTGGCCTGGAAACATGTGTGAGGTTTGATTCTAGAACCCTGTGGTGTGGGAACATGACTAAAGTTTGATTTTGGAACCCTTTTGCCTGGGAACATGACTGAGCTTTTTCTTTGGAACCCTCTGGCCTGGGAAAATGACTGAGGCTTGATTCTGGAACCCTGTGGCCTGGGAACATGTCTGAGGTTTGATTCTGGAAACTTGTGGCGAGGACACATGACATCGGTTTGATTCCGGAAACCTATGGCCTGGGAATATGACATCAATTTTTTTCTGGAACCCTGTGGCCTGGGAACATAACAATGGTTTAATTGTGGAATCCTGTGGCCTGGGAACATGACTGAGGTTTGATTCTGGAACCCTGTGGCCTGGGAACATGACTGAGGTTTGATTCTGGAACCCAGTGGCCTGGGAACATGTCTGAGGTTTGATTCTGGAACCCTGTGGCCTGGGAACCTTACTGAGGTTTGATTCTGGAAGCCTGTGGCCTGGAAACATAACCCTGTGGCCTGGGAACATGACTGAGGTTTGATTCTGGAACCCTGTTACCTGGGAACATGTCTGAGGTTTGATTCTGGAACCCTGTTAGCTGGGAACATGTCTGAGGTTTGATTCTGGAAGCTTGTTGCCTGGGAACATGACATCGGTTTGGTTCTGGAACCCTGTGGCCTGGGAATATGACATCAATTTGATTGTGGAACGCTGTATCCTGGGAACATGACGGAGGTTTGATTCTGGAATCCTGTGGCCTGGGAACATGACTGAGGTTTGATTCTGGAACCCTGTTACCTGGGAACATGTCTGAGGTTTGATTCTGGAGCCCTGTTACCTGGGAACATGTCTGAGGTTTGATTCTGGAACCCTGTTACATGGGAACATGTCTGAGGTTTGATTCTGGAAGCTTGTGGCCTGGGAACATGACATCGGTTTGGTTCTGGAACCCTGTGGCCTGGGAATATGACATCAATTTGATTGTGGAACGCTGTATCCTGGGAACATGACGGAGGTTTGATTCTGGAATCCTGTGGCCTGGGAACATGACTGAGGTTTAATTCTGGAACCTTGTGACGTGGGAACGTGTCTGAGGTTTGATTCTGGAACCCTGTTACCTGGGAACATGTCTGAGGTTTGATTCTGGAAGCTTGTGTCCTGGGAACATGACATCGGTTTGGTTCTGGAACCCTGTGGCCTGGGAACATGTCTGAGGTTTTATTCTGGAACCCTGTGGCCTGGGAACCTTACGGAGGTTTGATTCTGGAAGCCTGTGGCCTGGAAACATGAGTGAGGTTTGATTCTAGAACCCTGTGGT